>NC_043977.1:47171148-47326148 GCF_902148855.1 Sphaeramia orbicularis | reverse complement strand
AAGACAGACCGAAAACCAACTATTGTATGATCATTGTGAGATCACTTCACAATGACGACCAGCAACTGGTTGTGTGGAAGCCCTTAAACACAGGCAGAATGTGTTTAAAAAAAGAAAAAAAAAAAACAAAAAAAAAACGACAAAGACAGACAAAGAACACAACATCACCTTTGACATGTCAAATGCTACCACAGAAATGCTTTACAGAAGGCAGTGAGAAAATGGGACAAAAGGAGATTCTGAGCCATGTACATATAAATCTGATAACATATGCATCTGATGTTAAAAAATATAGTTTTAAATTCTGTTTAAAACACAGATTGGCTACAATCAGGGAGGAAAATGCAGCTTGTGTTTCATGAATAACTGCACTCGTGTTATGAAGAAGCCACACTGAATGACTGAATGAATGAAGGAATGAATGAATGAATCAATCAATGACTGCTGGCTTTGCAGGCATGAGCTCCCTCATGCCAATTCCAAGTGTTTCTATGGTTCAATGTAAGAAAAAGGAGCCAAAGATGGTTGGCCAGGATCGATTATAGCAGTCTGAAGATAGATCTACCAACAGATTTAAAAACAAAATGTGGTTTTAAAAACTAAAATGACAGATGTTTATTGTGTATTTAGACACAAATATTTAAATCCATCTCAACATTGAACAGAACCTGGACTCGAAAAAACAGTCCAGATGAACACAGTGCTGCAAAGTGAAATCTATTCAGTATGTGGTGTTGGCGTGGATCTGTGGTCAGTGGGACTTTTTACAGGAGGGGCTGCTGATAGTACGTCGCTTGCTGCTGCTGCTGAGGAGCCTGAAGAGATGGAGCAGCCATTGGATAGGACACGGGAGGCATGCCGGAGTTGTGATAGGTTGACATGTCCATGGCCACGCCCCCCTGCAGAGGGTACGGCGCTCCAGGAGCTTGGTTCATGTACTGAGCATTCATGCTGCTGCTGTAGAGAAAAAAAAAGACAACTGAGTGTAAGCAGCAAATACATAAACTGGGATGACATCTACACTGAAGCACTTTCCTTCAAACAGACTTAAAGGAGTGATATTTTGCTTTTTTAAATGGAATTACGCATTTTAAAACATTTCCCTGTGGTCTACATTAACTGTAAATGCTATGGTTGGGTCTGAATTCTTTATTAATTAAACTCCACAGGTCCACCTTCAACTCTATTTCTGAGGAAAGGTGGTTTTGAGCGCTGGCCCTTTAAATGCAAATGAGCCACTTCACACCCAACCCCCTCCAGGTTGTTGACTGTGCTGCTCTGTCACGTTGAGCCACTTGTGTTTGTTAATACAACCAACAACTGAACATTTTACGTAATCAGCTCAAAGTTTGGACATATTTTCAGTTTGGACTACAATCACTGCTTCTGACAAACAATTGTCGTACTCTGAGCAATGTTCACCTAAAGTCTTGACCTTAAATGTGCAAATGTCGTGATGTAACTAGTTATAGATGTAGCCAATTAAGCAGGAATTAAAACAGGTCGTAGAAATCTACTCGATTTTTGCTAACATTAATATAAAAATAGCTTGGCAGCACCTGGAGGGTTCAAATTCAAACTTTTGTAACTGTTAGGGTCTAAACACACAAAAAAATGTACCAAAGACTAATAAAAGTGGGTTTAGCAAAATATGACCCCTTTAAAGGATGAAAGCAGTAAGCTGCTTTAAGGTACACTGTGGTAAATGAATTAATGGATGCCATACTGTGTATGACAGCTTGTCTATAGTAAGGAAACAATCTTTGTGTGTGTAATTCTTTGAGTCTTGTTGAACTCTATTGATGTAGTTCCATCAAAGTGGAGTTTTATTTGATTATAAACAGATTTGCTCCTTTTTTTCTTATAATAATAATAATAATAATAATAATAATAATAATAATAATACATCGATATTACATATTACATAATAGCAATCAAAGAACAAATACAGAGACAATTAAAGCTGCAAGCAGCATTGGGCAGGACCTTGCACCGCGTGTTCCACCTCCCGTGCGTTCTGCCTCTTGTGTGTTCCGCCTCCTGTGCGTTCCACCTCCCGTGACCGTTGACACCTCAGCTCTACTCACACCTCTCCGTCCCGATACTAGCTCCCACCCTTTTGTGTCTGTCCTTCTTACATCCCTACAGAACACCAGTGGCCCTCTGCTGAAACCACCATCACTTTTTAATGAGGCTTTTATTTTGAAAAACCCTACTGTGTGTGCGTGTGTGTCTGTGACAGAATAACTTTTAATGAACTAAAACTGTAGAAACAGTTGAACGTTTGGCATAAAAATGGAGAAGTTATTTAATAATCATTATGTAGTATTTTTAATAAGGCTTTTATTTCAAAACTGTACTCCGTATACTCTGTCATGTGTGCAAAATGTCAACTATCCACAATACAATGCAGCAAAACCTGTTTTAAAATGTGCAGGAAAATTTTTTTTTTTTTGCACTGCTTGGGGTTTGAACCAGCAACCTACTGCATCCAGTGTTCTACCCACTACACCATTTGCACTTGCTTCCATACTTGCACCAGTAAGAGTAATATAGGGATTTTTTTTCAAACTGAAGACTGATATTAAAAGTACTCTTCAAACAAATTGCGATTATTCCATAACCACTGGTCCTATCTCAAAAATTCTTTCGCTTTTGGATTCTGCAGACTTGTGAGAATTTTCTTATGTATAATTTGCATGAACAATGTCCAAAATGACTAAGCAGTAATTGCAGAAACGTAGAGTCACTTTGAAAGGCAGATTGCCAACTTCCTGTTGGAGTTAGCTCTTAGGTGTCAGTGTATGATTTGTCGGGCTCAATCATACCAACATTTTGACATTTGTGTCACATGTCTGTGACATTCCTACTAGTCGCTAGGGCAGTTTTTGTGAGTTTTGTAGTACATAGGTGGCGCTACAGAGTCCATTTTGGCACCCAAGGGGTTAATTTTGATATTGTATGAAAGTGTTAACCAGCCATGACATGTATACCAACTTTGATGAGTTTTGGAGCATGTTAAGGGGGTCAAATTTAAAGTGGAAAAAGTATAAAAACAAACTAACTGTAATAAATCCATAACTGTACATTCGATCTCAAAAATTTTTGCATGTGAGAGTTGTGGTGAGTCCCCTGAATGGATAGATATATAACATGTGGGGAAAATGTCCAAAGTGAAAAACGTGTTCCAGACATCGCAACTTTCCGGGCTCATAAAAAAACAAAACAAACAAAGGCAGTCGTGAAAAAGTTGTGAGATCACTTTTTGGAGAAGGGTTCACTATCTTTTGGTGCTATTTAGAATTCAATATGACAAACGGTGTCAGACGAGTTAGTGTTAGAAATTTTATTTTGAAATGCATATTGCGAACTTCCTGTTGGAGTTAGGTCATGGGTGTCGGTGTATCATTTGTAGTGCATCATGCAACAAACATTTTGGCGTTGGTTTCACGTCTCTCTGACATTCCTACTGGCCACTAGGGCTGTTGCCATTTTTTTCACAAAGGTGGCGATAGAGAGCACATTTTGGCACTTACGGGGTTAATTTTTACATTTTATCAAATTTTTCGCCAGGGCTGACGTGTGCCAAATTTGGTGAGTCTTTTAGCATGTTTAGGGGGTCAAAATCCAGTTGAAAGTTGCGACGGTATTATAATAATAATAATAATAATAATAATAATAATAATAATAATTAAAGCTGCAAGCAGCATTGGGCGGGACCTCACAACGCGCGTTCCACCTCCTGTGCGTTCCGCCTCCCGTGACCGTCAACACCACAGCTCCACTCACACCTCTCCGTCCCGATACCAGCTCCCACCCTTTTGTGTTCGTCATCCTAACATCCCTACAGAACACCAGCGACCCTCTGCTGAAAGCATCACTTTTTAATGAGGCTTTTATTTTGGAAAAACCCTACTGTGTGTATTTGTGTGTGAGAGAGAAAGATAGAATCAGTCTGAATGAATTGAAATTATGCAAACAGTTGAGCATAAAAGTCATGATTTACCACATTTAAGGCTTTTATCTTGGAAAACCCTATTGTGTGTGCATGTGTGTGTCAGAGAGAATAATTTTTAATGAACTAAAACTGTAGAAACAGCAGAGTGTTTGGCATAAAAATGGAGGAGTTCTTTAATAGTCATAATGTAGTATTTTTAATAAGGCTTTTATTTTGAAAAAATGTACTCCATGTACTCTGTAATGTGTGCAAAATGTCAAATATCCACAATACAATGCAGCCAAACCTGTTTTAAATGTGCAGGGAAAAAAAATTCTTTGTCTTGCCTGGGATTTGACCCAGGGACCTCCTGTACAACAGCAGCATCTCTCACCACTACTCCATCCCCAGACACTTGCAAACCTGCACCAGTAAGACTTTCATCGGGAATTTTTTCAAAATGAAAAATGAAAATAAAAGTACTCTTCAAAAAATTGCGATTATTCCATAACCCTAGGTCCTATCTCAAAAATTCTTACACTTATTGATTCTTCAGACTTGTGGGAATTTAATGATATATAACTTTTACGAAAAAAGTCCGAAATGAATATGCAGTAATCGCAGGAATTCAGAGTAACATTGAAAGGCAGATTGCCAACTTCCTGTTGGAGTTAGCTCATGGGTGTCAGTGTATGATTTGTCGGGCATAATCAGACCAACATTTTGGTGTTTGTTTCATGCATCTGTGACATTCGTATTGGTCGCTAGGGCAGTTTTTGTATGTTTTTTAGTACATAGGGGCTGCTACAGAGTCCATTTTGGCATCCAAGGGGTTAATTTCAATATTGTAAGAAAGTGTTCACCAGCCATGACATACATGGCAAATTTGGTGAGTTTTGGAGCATGTTAAGGGGGTCAAATGGCAGTTTAAAGTAGAAAAAGTATGAAAATAAACAAATTGTAATACATCCATAACCGTACATCCCATCTCAAAACTTTGGCATGTGAGAGTTGTGGTGAGTCCCGTGAATGGACAGATATATAATATGTGGGGAAAAAGTCCAAAGTGAGAAATGAGTTCCAGACATCGCAACTTTCCAGGCTTCTAAAAAAAAACTAAAGCAGTTCTGAAAAAGTTGCAAGATCACTTTTTTGAGAAGGGTTCACTCTATCTTTTGGTGCTATTTAGAAGTTAATACGACAAACGGTGTCAGAGGAGTTAGTTTTATAAATTTTATTTTGAAAGGCATACTGCAAACTTCCTGTTGGAGATAGGTCATGGGTGTTAGTGTATCATTAGTAGTGCATCATCCAACAAACATTTTGCCATTGGTTTCATGTCTGTGCGACATTCCTACTGGCCACTAGGGCTGTTGTCGTTTTTTTTTTCACATAGGTGGGGCTAGAGAGCCGATTTTGTCACTCATGGGGTTAATTTTTACATTTTATCAAATTTTTCGCCAGGCCTGGCATCCGTGCCAAATTTGGTGAGTTTTTGAGCATTTTTAGGGGGTCAAATTCCAGTTGAAAGTCACGACAGTATAATAATAATATAAAAATTAAAGCTGCAAGCAGCATTGGGTGGGACCTCGCACCGGGCGTTCCACCTCCCCCGCGATCCGCCTCCCGTGACCGTCCACACCTCAGCTCCACTCACACCTCTCCGTCCCCATACCAGTTCCCACCCTTTAGTGTCCGTCCTCCTTACATCTCTACAGAACACCAGCAACCCTCTGCTGAAACCATCATCACCTTTAAATGAGACTTTTATTTTGGAAACCCTACTGTGTGTATGTGCATTTGTTTTGTGTGTGAGAGAAAGAATCAGTTTGACAAATGAATTGAAATTGTATGAATAATTGAGGATGAAAGTGATTATTACATTTAAGGCTATTATTTTGGAAAAACCCTATTGTGTGAGCATGTGTGTCTGTGAGAAAGAGTACTTTTGAATGAAGAAACACTGTACAAACAGTTGAGCGTTTGGTCATAAAAATTAAAAGAAGTTATTTAATAGACATTATGAATCATTTTTAATAGGGGTTTTATTTAGAAAAAATGTATTCCGTGTACTTTGTAATGTGTGCAAAATGTGCAATATCCACAATATAATGCAGTAAAACCTGTTCTAAAATGTGAGGGGGGAGAGAAGAAGAAGAAAAAAAAAAAAAATGGATTGCCTGGGACTTGAACCAGGGTCCTCTTGTTTGATAGGCAGCTACATTAACCACTGCACTATACAGAGACACTATTAAACATGCACCAGGAAGAGTTTCATAGGGATTTTGTCATTGTAAATGTGAAAGTAAACATACTCTTCAAGAAATCGCCATTATTCCATAACCGTAGGTCGTATCTGAAAAATTCTTTCACTTTTGGATTTTGCAGACTTGTGGGAATTTAATGAGGTATAAGTTTTTGGTCAAAAGTCTGAAATGAATAAGCAGTAACTGCAGAAACGTAGAGTAACTTTCAAAGGCAGATTGCCAACTTCCTGTTGGAGTTAGTTCATGAGTGTCAGTGTATGATTTGTCGGGCTCAATCAGACCAACATTCTGGCATTTGTTTCATGTTTCTGTGACATTCCTACTGGCTGCTAGGGCAGATTTTGTGTTTTTTAGTACATAGGTGGCGCTACAGAGTCCATTTTGGCACCCAAGGGGTTAATTTTGATATTGTATGAAAGTGTTCACCTGCCATGACATACATGGCAAATTTGGTGAGTTTTGGAGCATGTTAAGGGGGTCAAATGGCAGTCTAAAGTGGAAAAAGTATGAAAAGAAACAAATTGTTATAAATCAATAACCGTACATCCTATCCCAAAATTTTTTGCATGTGAGCATTGTGCTGAGTCCTGTGAACGTGTAGATATGTCACATGTGGGGAAAAACTCCACAGTGAAAAATAAGTTCCAAACATGGCAATTTGCAGGCTTGTAAAAAAAAAACTAAGACAGTTCTGGAAAAAGTACGAGATCACTTTTTTGAGGAGGGTTCACTCTATCTTTTGGTGCTATTTAGAAGTCAATATGACAAACGGTGTCATACGAGTTAGTTTTAAAAATTTTATTTTGAAAGGCATATTGCGAACTTCCTGTTGGAGATAGCTCATAGGTGTCAGTGCATGATTTGTTGGGCTCGATTAAACGAACGTTTTGGCATTGGTTTCGTGTGTCTACAACATTCCTACTGGAAGTTACCAATTTGAGCATTTTATTTGAATGGCAAATTCTGAACTTCCTGTTGGGAGTTAGGTCATGAGTACCCGCATGTGATTTGTCGGGCTTGATGAGACGAAAATTTTGGCGTTGGTTTCATGTTTCTACAACATTCCTACTGGGCGCTAGGGCCGATTTTGTGTATCTAGGGGGCGCTATAGAGCTCATTTTGGCACCTATGGGTATAATTTTTACATTTTATCAAATTTTTCGCCAGACCTGACATGTGTGCCAAATTTGGTGAGTTTTTGAGCATGTTTAGGGGGTCAAAATCCAGGTCAAAGTGGCGTCGGGAAAATAATATAAAAACAAACAAATAACAATAGGGCCTTGCTTGCAGGCAAGGCCTCTCACTGTGTGAGAGGGCCTTACCTTTCGGCTCGGTCCCTAATTAAAGCTGCAAGCAGCATTGGGTGGGACCTCGCACCGGGCATTCCGCCTCCCATGTGTTCCCCCTCCCTTGACCGTCGGCACCTCAGCTCCACTCACACCTGTCCGTCCCAACACCAGCCCCCTCCCTTTTGCATCCGTCCTCCTTTCATCCCTACAGAACACCTGCGCCCCTCTGCTGAAACCACCATCACCTTTTAATGAGGCATTTATTTTGAAAAGCCTACTGTGTGTGTATGCATATGTGTGTGTGACAGACCTAATCCGTTTGAGTGACTTGAAATTGTTCAAACAGGTGAGCATAAAACTCATAGTTTACCATTTTTAATAAGGCTTTGATTTTGAAAATCCCTAGTGTGTGTGTCTGTGTGTGTGTGTACCATTCACATTTTTATCATGTCCTCATTTCTATTCTAATTTTATATATATATATATATATATATATATATATATATATATATATACACACATACATATATATATATATATATATATATATATATATATATATATATATATATATATATATATATGTATATGTGTGTGTGTAACAGGGTTTTACTTTGAAAGGCAGTTTTCCAATTTCCTCTTGGAGAGAGCTCATAGCGTCCTCCTATATTTTTTGTAGCGCTCGATGTAAGGAACATTTTGGCATTGGTTTCACGTCTCTCGGACATTCCTGCTGGCTGCTATGGCGGTTTCCGTGCTTTTTGATATAGGTGGCGCTTAGAGCGCATTTTGGCACCTATGGGGTTAATTTTTGCATTTTATCCAGTTTTTCGCTGGACCTGACATACATGAATTTGGTGAGTTTTCCAGCATGTTTAGGGGGTCAAAATCCAGTTCAAAGTGGTGGCGGAAAAATAATAATAATAAAAAACGAACAAAAAATAATAGGGGCCTTGCCTTTTGGCAAGTCCACTCACTGTGTGAGTGGACCTGCCCTCTCGGCTCGGTCCCTAATAATAAAAAACGAACAAAAAAAAATAGGGGCCTTGCCTTCTGGCTAAAACTTTGTTTGTTTGTGTGTGTGTGTGTGTGTGTGTGTGTGCACGCGCATGTGTGTGTCTGTGTGTGTACCATTGACATTTTTTATCATGTCTTCATTTTGAAGATGGGGTGAGTGCAGCTTATAGTCAGGTGCGGCTTATAGCCTGGAAAGCACAATATATATATATATATATATACATATATATATATGTGTGTGTCAAAAATTATATATCAACAAAACTAGAATAAAAATGAGGACATGATTAAAAATGTGAATGGTACGCACACAGACACACACACACACAGACACACACACACACACACAGTAGGGTTTTCAAAATAAAAGCCTCATTAAAAATTGATGGTGGTTTCAGCAGAAGGGTGCAGGTGTTCTGTAGGGATGAAAGGAGGACAGATGCCAAACGGTGGGAGCTGGTGTTGGGACGGAGAGGTGTGAGTGGAGCTGAGGTGTCAACAGTCACGGGAGGCGGAACGCATGGAAGGCGGAAAGCACGGGAGGCGGAATGCATGGGAGGTGGAACGCACGGGAGGTGGAACGCCCGGTGCGAGGTCCCGCCCAATACTGCTTGCAGCTTTAATTAACATTGTTTTTTAGTCTGTAAGAGAAAGAGTTTAAGTGCATCAATTTGCCTGAAATTTAAAAAAAATAATTAAATCCTTATTTAAAGTATAAACATTTGTTGACCAATTAATTGAACCATTTGATATTGAAAAATAGAATTAAATAAAATCATTAAATAATAATAAATCCAAATTGATCAGCAACATTAACTCAGGAGCACAACATATATAAAACGCTTCAACCTGCAAAATAAAAATGAATAAAACAATTTGCTGATTTTTTTAATTTTTTTTTATTAAAATGAGGAAGTCAGGATTAATGGCTCCAATGAGCACATTTTGCAGTGCACGGCTTTTCAAAGCGGGGTTTGAAGCCTGATACTGCAACTCTCAGCTCCTGCTCAATGTTTAGCTGGGACCTGTACTTGGTCCTCAGTGCAGCAACAGCAGAGAAGCCAGTCTCACAAAGATAAGATGTTGCAAAAGGAAGAAGAATGCCCATAGCCCTCTGCCCTAAGAGTGGATACTACCTCCCTACACTCAGCCAGAATTCATCCAGTGTCTGTGATGTGAACCTTAGTCTCAATGTGGAGTCAGACATCATGTCAATGAACTGGTCCTCCTCTGCAGAGCTGAAACGTTGGAGCTGGTGCATTGAAAGGATTTCTCACCCAGTCACACTGGGAACTGTCTTCGGGGAAGTACTTTTTAAAGAATCCCATCAGTGGTGAAATATGCTGCTTAATATATGGAATCACTGAGGTGGCATCATCGTCAGTAGTGTCAACAATGTCATGCAGGTTCTCGAATGAATCAGTATTTCCTTCATCAAGTCGCCTGCCCCAGATTGCAAGCTTTCGGGTGAAAGAGCTGATCTTGTTTATGACCTGAGGGAGGTGTTTATCTTTCCCTTGAAGCTGTAGATTTATTTCATTTAGCTTTCCAAAAATGTTGCTCAGGTAGGCCAGTTTCACCAGGAAGTTCTCATCACTAAATTTTTCTGCAACTTCATACTTGTGCTCCTGCTCCAAAAACACTCTTATCTGCTCTCTGAGCTCAAAAACTCGGGACAACACTTTTCCTTGTGACAGCCACCTTGCTTCACTGTGAAACAGCACAGCTTGATGTTCAGCTCCCATCGCCTCACAGATAGTCGACAATACTGTTGTTTTTGGTGGTCTGGTCTTTATAAAATTGACTACACCTACAATGTCAGTCATAATCTCACTTAATTCAGAGGAAAGGTGCCTTGATGCCAGTGCTTCTCTGTGTATAACACAGTGTGTCCACTCAGCATTAGGTGAGGCCATCTTGATGAGTGCCTGAAGTCCTTCTCTCATCCCTGCCATGGTCTGTGCACCATCACTGCAAACACCAATGCAGTTTGCCCCCTTTAGCCCATTCTCAGTCAAGAAGCAGTCCAGGATTTTGAATAACTCTTCAGCTGTGGCTCTGTCTCTGACATATTTGCAAAAAAGTAGATCCTCAGACAGAGAGTTTGTCATGTCAAAACATACACAAGCAATAAACAAACAGCCTTTGTTGCTGTCAGTTGCTTCATTGAATTGTAAGGCAAAATGTTTGTCTTTGAGTGTATCTACCAGCTGTTCTTTAAGATCATTAGCAATGTCATTTATACGTCTGGCGACAGTGTCATTGGACAGAAGGATAGTTTTTATTTTTGCAGCACTTGCGTCATCCAGCATGACAGAGACCATGTCTAATGCTGCAGGCAGTATCAGCTCCTCTGCTATTGTGTGGGGTTTTTTGCACTGAGCAATTTGGTACGCCACCTTATATGATGCTAACAGTGCTCGCTGGTTTACTGAAGTAGCATTCACAAAGTGGGATGATTGTTGGCAATATTTGGCATGTTTTCGCTGAAAAAACTCAAGCAGCTTATCAGCTTGATTGGGGTGTAATGTCTGTAAGTGACGTCTTAATTTATTTGGCTTCATGCTGTCCGCTGCCAACATTTTTAGACACAGTAAACATACCGGTCTTTCCTCGTCTCTCACCGTAGTCACCGTGAAGCCAAGCGCTACATACGCTTCGTCATATGTCCTCATCTTAGCTTTCGGGAGACTTTCGTTTGTCTCATTATCTCCGTCTCTCTCCGCCTTTCTTTTCATCCCTGTTAAATATTTTTTCATGGTGTCTCTTGAGGGTTTGTTCACTGGACTTCATATCTCCCGCTCTGTGCTGTGTGTGCGCATTCTCGGTGCAAAAAACCCTACACCATAGAGCTACTACTCCAAGTGCACACTCTGACAATGAGAGTGCCACCACCATCTACTGTAGTGGATGTGCAGTTACACTTTATTGTAGTACGACAAAAAAAAAAAAAAGCATGTTCCCAAGGGTCACACGCCGCCCCCCCCCCCCCCCCCCCCCCCGGCATCGCACCATGCTTCCCCCAGGGGGGCGCACCCCACTATTTGAGAAGGACTGATGTACAGGATGAAAAGAATGGGACCGAGCACAGAGCCTGGAGGGACAACGATACAGGGGTGGTGTGTGACTTGTGGTTGTTGATGGAGATGTAATGAAATCTGTCGGACAGGTAAGAGGTAAACCAGGAGAGGACAGAGTCGATGATTCCGATAGACTGCAGACGACGGAGGAGGATCAAGTGATTGATGGTATCGAAAGCTGCACTGAGGTCGAGGAGAAGGAGAATGGTGAGGGAGCCAGAGTCAGAGGAGAATAGGAGGTCGTTGGTGACTTTGAGAAGGGCTGTTTCAGTGCTGTGGTGAGAATGGAATCCAGATTAAAATGTTTCATACAGTTTGTTGGAGAGGAGATATTGCTTGAGTTGGGTTGCGACGACTCTTTCCAGTATTTTTGACAGTAACGGGAGATTGGAGATAGGTCTGAAATTGTTGGGGTCATTGGAATCTAGGCCAGGTTTCTTAAGGAGGAGAGTGATGGCAGCAGTCTTGAGAGGTAGGGGGACTGTGCCAGTGGTAAGGGAGGAGTTGATAGTGTCAGTGATGAGTGGGGCAAGAGGGATGAGACAGGCTTTGATAAGGGGGGAAGGGATGGGATCCAGAGGGCAGGTGGGTGATTTCATGTTGGAGAGTATTTCAGACAGGTCATCAGTGGTTATGGTTGAGAAGAGGGAGAGACGTTTGTGGGTGGAGGAAGAATGGGTTCCAGGTCAGAGGTGATGGCAGAGGAGGAGGCAAACTGGTTGTGAATGTTGTCAATTTTGGAGTGAAAAAATGATAGGAAGTTGTTGCATTTTTCAGGGGTGAAAGATGATGAGATGTTGTCCTGGGGTTTGATGAGTTTGTTTATGATGGAGGACAGAGAGTAGGGGTTGGAGGATCCAGTGTGATGGATGCCGGAGTAATAGGCGGAACGGGCTTTGTTAAGTGAGGTTTGGGACAGGTGCATGTGTTCTTTGTAGGCGAAGGTGTGCACAGTTTCTCCTAGTTTCTTTTGGTCAAATGAATGTACAGTGTTCAGACTAATTTTACTTTTTTGTCATAGGCAGATGTTTTACATGTTAAAAAAAAGGTTTCTATCACTGTTTTCACTCATGTAACTAATGTAATGTAAACTAAAATCTAATATAATAGAAAAGACATCAAGATACACACTAGAAAGTTCTCTTTAAGTTTGACAGTCTTAATGTTCTACATGTAAACGGTCAATTAGAACTGAACTGGAAACATGTTTTCTTTTTAAATTCACCCCATGTTAAAAAATACATTTGATGGATTTTTCCTGAACTTGACCTTTGACTTTGAATGACCATAAGGTCATCATCATCCAGTATGTCCACAACTGTGGAGCCTAGAATAATGACAGACAAACAAACACTGGTAGAAACATAACCTGTCTGGTGGAGGTAACAATAGAAATAGTGTAATACTGTGTAGGTTCTCATTTGCCCAGGTCATTGTTCTTCTTGGTAGTTCTTGGTTCAACTGGACTAGTTTAGCTTTTTTGAATGAACTAAACTAAACTTTGAAAAGAGCTAAGCTAGTCCACTTGAACCGAGAAGAACTACTAAGTAGAAATAGTATAATACTGTGTATTTTCTGACATGGTTATAGAGTGTAAATCTCAAACTGTTGCAACACTAATTATGAAGACAATCTCCATTGGCAACCATTTCAGAAAAGTTTCAGAAATAATCTCTGTACATTCTAACTCATCTGAAGTGCATAACATGACATGGGAGGGTGATTTAATGCTGGACAGGGACATTTTTGCCAATTGTTAAAATAATCCTACTATAATGCACATTCTGTGTCCGGCGTCTGTCCGATTGATGTCCCAATGTTGCAGCACGGGAGGGCGCTATCGTACAATGGCACCACGGATACAATGCCCCCAGTCATGATAAAATGCATTTTTTACTGTTAGCTGTTAGAGCAGCTATTCACCTCTAACATAACTTTAAAACAGGGTGAGGAGCATAAGTCTAAGTATAAGTTTTACAGATGAAAACACCAGAGTAATGTGGGTGTAAAGGTTATGAGTCTACGGTACATGAACACCATGGTTAGGAGTCCACACCTCAAGTGACTCATTTAAATCTCCACAGTCGCCATTTGTCACTGAAGAGTCTTGCAGAGCTTGTTTACAAACTGGCTGTGTTTCCTTACCTCATATAGGGAGGCTGAGCTGTTTGGCTGTTGGGCAGAGCTGAGACATTGGGGGGCAGTGAATGCAGTGGTCCTGGCTGGTCACTGGGCATCGAATAGGGCTGCGCAGGAGGACCCTGGGGTAAGGACGTAGGCATGTAAGGAGCACCAGTGGGACCCAGGTAGCCCTGAACACACCAGAGCAAGAGGAGCCGGTCAGAACTTACAACCTGTATCTTTTTAAAGAATTCATTTCAAGTACAGTTGCTGTGGACAAACATTTCTTTAAATAATTACACCGTCTTATACATACTGGTCTTAAAATATCCAGCCTTGTCTTTCAAATGAAATCACATTTATTTATATAGCACCACATCATAATAAAAGTTATGTCATGACATTTTATATTTAGAGCTGCTCTAAACCTGTCTTGGCAAATAAAAAAGGTTCATTTTTGTTTGTCCAACTGAAGCTTTATACTAAAACCCAGCTCAAAAGTACAGGGTGTCCATTAAGTATCTTTACAATTTAACAAATTTACTGCAAAAGCAAATGAATAGAACTTTGTTGAACTTATTACAAAATGAAAAGCAGATATTGAAGGGTTTTTTCCTCATTTAATCCACCTCTATATGGGCACCATTAATTGTATGAAGCATGTCCAGACGGTAATGGATTCATTTTCCATGTTGGCTGTATCATAGCCTCATCAATGGTTTCAATGACATCAGTGATCTTATACTTCAGGTCACTGATGTCTGGTATCTTTGTTCAATGAATGATATCTTTAACATAACCCCACAGAAAGAAATGGAGGGGAGAGATATCTGGTAAAGGAGGTGTTCAGGGAATTGGGCCATCCCTCTAAATCCACCGATCTAGAAATGTTTGACTTGACAGCGGGCTATAACATAAATTACCTGAGGGAACCACTAGAATTATACGTGACCTTTTGAAATAGCTCGCAATGAAAAGTCATTACAGGTACCCTTTAATAATTTGGCCTGGGGTCCATTTAGTTCGGTACCCATCCCTACACATAACCACAGCATGATGAGGAGAAAAGGTAACATTCCCAAATCAAGACTATAACACCTTTGACTTAATATAAAAAGGGCACAATAAACAGTGAAAACACAGTAGCACATACTAATACTGATAAAGTACTTAGTTTGATATCAATATTAATATGAGCAATAGTATATTTACTTGTTGGATGCTTTAATTTACATGGCTCTTTCTATTCTTACCATCTCTTATTAGCTCTTACTTTGCAGTAAAACAGTCTTATTTCAAATTAAAATGGACAATCTACCAAATGAATACAAAGGAAAAGAGGAGAAAAGAAACCAAAGCAGCTAGTCATTTCTGATTGAACACAGTAAAGACAATTTCTGTAAAGAAACTGCAGAAGTAATAAGAGGTGTTTTTTTGTATGTACAATACAAAAATAACAGGTGCAAGAAGAACCCAGTAGTGAGATTCATAACAGTCTGCAGAAACAAAATGAGAAAGGGCAAATAAAAAAGCAAGCATCTCTCCAGTGTAGGCATGCCTACTGAAGTGGACATTTTTCTCAATCTCTGGGGAGGGACAGTGATATCAATCATTATAGAGAAAAACTGCAAGTGCCAAGAAAAGCCAGGCAGCCTCCTACTCTCCAGCCAACTCTCCTGGGAGCAAAAAAGGCTGGCTGAATGTCACAGCGAGTCAGAGAGATAAATAAATGTATAAAACCAGTGTGTGGGCCCAGTAAAAAGGCACAAGTAGGACTAAAGAGATAAAACATGAGCTATAAAACATTAGAATGACTGTCCTGCTAATGAACTGCCTGTTCTCTTTAACAAAAACGCTCATGTGAGCAAATGATCAATAGGGTCAACAGACATGACAGACACCACGCTCATGTCTAAATATCTTGGCTACAGCGGTACTTAACACACAGCTTGTCAAACACACCACTTCTTGACCACAGAAATTCTCCTGCCTTTGATGAAGTCTAGTCTTCAGTTATGCATGACTTGGTTCTGCTTTTAATTGACTTGCAGGACTGAGAAAGGATGACTGGAGTGCAGCGAGAGCAGCAGGAAATGACAGTCTGTTGAACAGTCACGTCTACTCATTTGGCAGCTGTTAACGAAGAAGAAAGTGTAGAAGTGACCTGCCTTCTTAGACTAGGTCGGGGTGTCAAACATGTGGCCCATGGGCCAAAACTGGCCCGCCAAAGGTTCCAATATGGCCTGCGAGATAAATTTGCAAAGTGCAAAAATTACACTGAAGATATTAACAATCAATGATATTGGACTGGTTTTAGTTCAGGAGCCAAATACAGACCAATGCAATCAAATAAAATACTAACCCATAAGTACTGACTACAATTTTTTTCTTGGTTTAATGTGAAAAAAATATTACAACGTTACGCCTATAAATAACGACAACCCTAATTTTTTCTTTTTGTTTTATTACAAAAAATAGAACCAATGACCCTGTACCTCACCAGCCAAATTAAAAGCTTTGGGAAATGTATCCAGATGCCATTTATTATCACCCAGTTATGTGTCTTTATTATATTACAGAAATAGCGATGACGATTGAGCGATGACGTCACCGGGAATCCTCTTCTGATCACGTGAACGAGGTTATTTCTAAACAAATAACATGTGCGAAGGATCACACTGCGCATGCCCGAAGGAAGTACAGTTGGCAGTTGGTTGTTGACAATAACGTGATCAGATTTTTTTACCTGAATGATGTTATTTGTAAACAATCAAACACGTGCTTCTGTAACATGCAGACATGTAAGAATTTGGATACCTCAAAACAACAAATTCGAATCCAGTTTAATGGTGCGAAGCAAATCAGCATATGGCTACCATGTTTTGGTCATATACCAATCAGACCTGTAAAAAATTCAAATTCCAACTTGATATCACTGATTCTTACTGATTTATTGTATCAATCCACTTCCTATCTCTTATAATGGGAACATTTTTCAAAGTCGCACCAAATCCAGAATCAGATCCGGATCGAAATAATTTCAATACCTTGTGTTGACATCATCATAAAGAAGCTGTATACCAAGTTTGAAGTCAATTAGAACTGTAGTTTGGGAGAAGAAGACGATCAAAATTTTTTCCCCATAAGAGCCCATGTTAAATTTTCCGTAAGTTCCCGGATCCAGAAGAAGATCCTGATCAGCATGTGGCCATGATGTTTTGGTCATGTACTGTAGAAATTTCAACTTGATATCATTTATATTTACTGAGTTATTGCATTGATCCACTTCCTATCTCTTATAATGGGGAAATTTTTCAAAGTCGCCCCAAATCCAGAATCAGATCCGGATCAAAATAATTTTACTAACTTTCGTTGACATCATCATAAAGAAGCTGTGTACCAAGTTTGAAGTCAATCGGAGTTGTAGTTTTGGAGAAGAACACGATTGAAAGTTCTGTAACGGACGACAGACGACGACAACAGACGACGACGACAACAGACGACGACGACAACAGATGACGCCGACGGACGCCACCGCCACCGGACGCCGTATGACGACAATAGCTTACCTCTCTAGCCTCTCGGCCAGTAAGCTCAAAAAAAAAAAACAAAAAAAAAAAACAAACATTAAATTATGAAAATATTTAACCTATCCAAACAAAAAAGATGTGAATAATTTGAAAGAACTGAAATCTCATAAGGAAAGTGCAATTTTAACGATTTTCTGCCCATTACTAAATGTTTTATACCTCTGTAGATCTGATCTGTAACACAAATGTATAAATGATAAGCTGAGGCATAATATTGTTAAAACTGCACTTATTTTTCTAATGAAATTTCAGTTTTTTCAAACTATTCACATCTTTTTTGTTTATAAATGTAAATATTTTCATGACTTAATGGTCTTTTTTTTACTAACACAAAGAGAATTAAAGCTGCAAGCAGCACTGGGTGGGACCTCGCACCAGGCGTTCCGCCTCCCGTGCCTCCTATGTGTTCCGCCTCCCATGCATTCTGCCTCCCTTGTGTTCCACCTCCCTTGACCGTTAACACCTCAGCTCCACTCACACCTCTCCATCCCAACACCAGCCCCCTCCCTTTTGCATCCGTCCTCCTGGTTGTGGGTGTGTGGGTTTTTTTTTTATGTGTGGGGGTGTGTGTGTGTGTGTGTACCATTCACATTTTTATCATGTCTTCATTTTTATTCTAGTTTTAATCATTGACATACACACATATATTTATGTAATTTTCATATTTTTTCTGTATTGTTCAAATGTTCTTGTGTGTAGAGTTTGACAGTGAAGTTTCTTGTCATGTTTTTTAGTCAAACACGGAATCTGTCTGTTCATGGTCTTAGAGCACCACCTTGTGGTTTCATTGTATGCATTCCACAGGAAAAGATTCAGCCAATCAGCTTTCACCTTTGGTTTCCCTGTGAGTCTGGTCATCGGTGTCTGGTGATGAAACAGAGAGAAAACTCAAGAGTCTGTGGCAGGAGGAGTCTGCCTGAATTTGCAGAAACAAACTGCGATTTATCCATAACGGTACATCCAATCTCAAAAATTCTTGGACTAGAGGCAAGCACATAGACTTCTGAGCTTATTAAATATATAATATTAGTCAAAAGAGATTGAACTGAATAAGCAGTGATGGTGGAAAGCATCTTGTCTTTTTCATTCCTGGATAATAGAATACATGCCGAGGCAGATTGCCAACTTCCTGTTGGATTTAGCTCATGAGTGTGAGAGTATGATTTTTCGGGCTCGATGAGACCAACATGTTGCCGTTGGTTTCATGTCTGTACGACATTCCTACTGGCCACTAGGGGCAAGTTTGTATGCGTGGGTGGCGCTACAGAGTCCATTTTGGCACCTAAGAGGTTAATTTTGATATTGTATGAAAGTATTCATCAGACATGACATATGTGACAAATTTGGTGAGTTTCTGAGCATGTTGAGGGGGTCAAATGGCAGGTTAAAGCCAAAAAAGCATAAAAATGAACAATTTTTTATAAATCCATAACTATACATCCTATCTCAAAAATTTTTGCACGGGAGAGTTGGGGTGATTTTTCTGAACGTATGGATATATGACGTGGGGAAAAGTCGAAATTTAAAAATTAGTCCCAAACATCGCATTTTTCCAAACTTATAAAAAAATAACTAAGACAGTAATTAGAAATTTGCGAAGACAGTTTTTTGGAAGGGTTCACTCTATCTTTTGGTGCTATTTAAAAGCCAATATGACAAACTGGCTCATACTAGTTTTAAGTTGAGGATTTTACTTTGAAAGGCAATTTGCCGACTTCCTGTTGGAGTTAGCTCTTGGTGCCCACTGGAACATTTGTAGTGCTCGATGTACCGAACATTTTGGCATTAGTTTCATGTCTCTCGGACATTCCTGCTGGCCGCTATGGCAGTTTCCGTGTTTTTTGACATAGGTGGCGCTAGAGAGCCCATTTTGGCATCTACAGGGTTAATTTTTGCATTTTATCAAAATTTTTTTCTTACCTGACATACGTGCCAAATTTGGTGAGTTTTCGAGCATGTTTAGGGGGTCAAAATCCAGTTCAAAGTGGCATCGGGAAAATAATAAAGAATTAACGAAAAACAATAGGGGCCTTGCCTTCTGGCAAGTCCACTCACTGTGTGAGTGGACCTGCCTTCTCGGCTCGGTCCCTAAAAACAAACGAAAAACAATAGGGGCCTTGCCTTCTGGCAAGTCCACTCTCTGTGTGAGTGGACCTGCCCTCTCGGCTTGGTCCCTAATAATTTGGAGTTGTCATTATTTAAGGCTGTTATGTTAGTATTTTACTGGTCTGGCCCACTTAAGATCAAATTGATCTGAATGTGGCACCTGAAAGAAAATGAGTGACATCCCTGGACTAGATGAACTACGTACTTTAGCAGAACCTTGGCACCACTTTTAGCTGTCTATTTAATATGTTAATTCATGGAGATCTTTAAATACAAAGTACAGTCCTTTCCTTACCATCGTAAATTCTCCCTGGCCCATAAAATCCCCACCTAATACAAAAGTTATGAAGCCAAAACAACTCCTCAGTATCTTATGTTCTGAGTCTTATTTCACTAGATAACATGCACTACAGAATTTGTTTTGTGATTGACTCATTGGCTGAATGACTTATTCATCTTCTATTGTCCCTATGCAGATCAACTGTCCACCTTTAAAACATTTAGAGCAGGGGTGTCAAACTCATTTTGGTTCAGGGGCCACATTCAGCTAAATTTGATCTGCAGTGGGCCGAACCAGTAAAATAATAACAATAATATATAAATTATGTCAACTCCAAAGTTTTCTCTATGTTTTAGAGCGAAAAAAGCAAAATTACATAATGAAAAGGTTTACATCTACAAACTATCCTTTCAAAAGATGTGAATAACATGAACAAACTGAAAAAAAAAGTACAATTTTAACAATATTATGGCTCAGTTTATCATTTACACATGTTCATTATAACTTCCATATCACAGTGGATCTACAAATACACAAAACAGTGAGTAACAGGCAGAATACTGTTACCTCCGCCAGGAGGTATTGTGATCACTTTGCTTTGTGTGCGTGCATGCCTGTTTGTTTGTTTGTTAGCAAGATAACTGAAAAAGTTATGGATGGATTTTCATGAAATTTTCAGGAAATGTTGATACTGCCACAAGGAAGAAATTATTAAATTTTGGTGGTGATTGGGGGGGGGGCAGATCTGTCTTGGCAGAGGTCTGCACTCTCCGAATGCTTTTCTTGTTAAAATTGTACTTCTCGTAACACATTTCAGGTTATTCATATTTTTTGCAAAATTATACTTTGTTTTAGTATAAATACATGAAAGTATTTACATTTACAAAGAGAAACATTTGAAGTTGACATTATTTCTATGTTATTATTATCATATTTTACTGGTCCGGCCAACTTGAGATTGAATTGTTCTGAATGTGGAACCTGAACTAAAAAAGTGTAATTTTTGCATTTCACAAATTCATCCCTTTGCCGGGCCAGATTTGGCCCACGGGCCGCATGTCTGACACCTGTAATTTAGAGCCTAACCACAGTCACACTTCAAGCACTTCTTTGTTATGAAACAGATTACTTTAGCTGCATTTACACTCAATGTCCATACTGCCCCAGTGATTCCACCTCCTGAAAATGGAGACCTCTGGAAACATGAATACTGAATTACAGGCGATTCTTTCCCCAGATGCTGATAATTGTCCGCCTGGGAATCAATGAGTACATCAATATGCATGACTGGATTCATTTTTCAATAATGCCAGACATCATGACGTGGCAGCAACTACAAGAAGAAAAGAAAATTATGGGGTATGATTGAACCTCTGGTACACCATAGAGTTACATGTGAATATTAAGTGCATTCATGTTTTTACTTGCATTGTGGGTCATATTAGCTAATTTTGCTAGTCTAGTGCAGTGGTTCTCAACTGCTCTGGCTGAAGAACCCACTATTACCCCTCAATAGAAGTAGTGATCCAAATTGATAAAAGTTAAACTTCTCTGTGGTGAAAGTAAAGTCACTCATTTTCATATATATTGGGATTGCCCTTATATTGTGCCTTTTTGGCAGGCTTTAAGAACAACATGGAGAACATTTTCAAAGTCCAATTTCCATTCACATTTGAATCCATAATATACTTGGGAAAAGAGAAGCAGGGGATAACAAATTCACGGGATAAATATCTATTCAGAATATTGTTGGTGGCAGGTAAAAAAAGCCATCACCATGAAGTGGCTAAAAAAGGACACACCAAAAATGGAGGACTGGGTAGAGGGTATAGGTGACATCTATAAGATGGAGAAGTTGACTTTTTCTGTCAGAATTGATTCAGACAAATTCACCAATTATTGGAAAAACTGGGGTTGATTTTGTGACACTAATAAGAGCTGATTTTAATTGATAAGCGTAACATGCATATAGACCCATGTAAACCCTTGGTTCATGCTACACACTTTGAATGTTCAGTGATCATCTTATACAGGGGAAAAGAATGGAAAGGAAAGAATGGAATGTGAAATATACTTGCTGAAATTCAGGACAGCATCTACACCCTAAACCAACCCACAAATAAGCAGAAGAACTCACGAAAACCATTCTGGTAAAATCCTGGCAAATTGTTCAGATGAAAATTTGCTATATGGTATGAAAAAAAAAGCAAAACAAAGTCAGTTTTGAGCAGTGTAGACCAACATAAACCCACGGTCCTCACCTGCATGGCCACAGCTGAGTTGGCCGTCGCGTACTGTGGCTGCATCTTGGAATAGGCCGAGTAGAACGGAGCCTCGTTCACAAGCTTATTATACAGCTCCAGAGCCTCCAGGACCTTCACATTCAACTCTGACAACTCTGAGTGTTTCCTGTAGCACAGAGAGACATGTATTAAACAAGGCTATTCAGGTCAGGACTCACCGACTCACTCAGGGAAAAAAAAAAAGATGAAAAACTAGCAAAAGCCTAAAGTTTTTCTGCAAATACTTTCACCATCTATAATTTTGTAGTTTTAATTTATACAATGACAATAAAGTCTATTCTATTCTATTCTATTCTATTACTCAGAGCTTAACATCTTCATTAGTACATGTATTATAGTCCTCCCTGATTATTTTTCACTGGATTGGGTAGAAATCTGTGGTGAACATCTAAGAAATTGAATCATTTATAGCATAAAGAGTTGTTTCTAAAAATTACTTACTTGAAAGATTTCTTCACTAGATTTCACCTTGTTGCAACCAAATGATGATTCTGTCTTCTATTAACCCTTGGGCATGGGAGGCTTTTTTATTTTATTTTTTTTAAATATTTAATTTAGATATCAAGATTTCAAAACTTTACTTACTAACTTACTAAACCAGCTCAGGACCACACTTTTCAAACTTGATTTTCTTCTTCACTTTGAATAGAAAAAAAACCCTGAAATAGTGTTAGGATTGAAGGGACACATGTCCTCCATTTATTGGTGGGAGGAGGTAACAAGAGTTGACAACTCTATCTGGAGCTATGGTCTGTTTCATACAGTTATGTTGCTTGTTGCAATATTTCAGCTTTGGTGCTTAAAGGGTTAATACAATTCCACAAGATAAGGAAGACATTTGTTGCTGCTTAAAAACGACTACCACATGTATGGCTACACATTCACATTTTGACTATATATTTACCTGACAAGGATATGTTTCACTGGCTTTAATATTCCATCCAGTGGTTATACTTTGTAGACTACATTCTGTAATACATTGACTTTTTTTTATCTGCATGTGACACTGAACCTGTTTTTCATTAGGCTCAGGAATTTTGCAAGTTATGGCTAGTGACAGCCTGGTTTATTACACTCTAGTCTAGATCTTGGTTGGTATGTCAGGGAAAAATATTATATCTTAGCTCATTAAACATACATTATCCCTATTTTCCAGCTTTTCAGACATAATTTATGATGTTAAAAAAATAAAGTAAAACCTGATCTATCTTTGCAAACATCAACCCGTCTATCCTCAACTTCAGAATAACAGCGCCCGGCCTACAACTAATCAATGACTAAAACTCTTATCTGATACGTTGACATTTATAACAGATCACCTGTCAATCTCCTGCAGCCTCTCGTCAATCAGCGGGTTCATCTGCTCACATGCGCCTGTTTAGTGTTCAATAAGAAAAGAAAACAGCCTTGGTGAGACTGACAGCAGCCTTTGTTGGCAGAAGGACAAGATTTACAGCAGCTCTGAGGTTTATACCCTCCAGCTGGATCAGCTCAGAGGCGTCGGGAGTCGGATCTGCTGGGTCGGCGTTCTGCAGCAGCACCAGCGTCCTGTCCATCTTCCCCTGTCAAGAGAGGAGAGTGGGTTACTTCAGTCTGGATCTGAAAATTTACGTGCAATGTCAAGTAACATACAATATGTGTCTATAGTGGATGTAGGTGTCATACCTCGTCGATGTAGACGGGCTCAGGTTCTGCTTTGGTTTCAAGGCTTGTATCTTCAGGACTGCCTGCCTTTTCAAGATAAGTCACTGAGGGGGAAAAAAAAATTTAAATCAGATGATGCGAATTTAATTGATCTGCGTTTGAGTCAATAAAGAGAACGGAAGACAGACTTAAAATAAAGAAAATTAAAATAAGTACTGAACCACAAAATCAAAGAGTACACTTGTGGTTATATTTTATTACATTGTTAATTCTCATATTATTTTTAGCTTATATTTATGTTGTTTTGCTCTTGTTTTTTCTTAAACGTTGTTTTAATTTTGTTTCGTCTTGTAGGTATTTTTACCACATTGTGACTCTTACATCACTCTCATCTTGTTTTGTCTTGCATGTCACTTGTCTCTTATTCGGTCTTTTACACAACTGTCTGTTTTATTCACCCACCACTCTGATCCAAAAACCACCAAACCAACCAACCACCAAACCGTCATTTTTTTATGGAAGCTGATGTGATGTTACCATGGTAACATATTGGCTGTATCATCCAGCTCTACCTATACCCACATTTTTAAATCAGATCTGATATTTAAATCTCTCCAAGTATTCTCCCAGCATTTATCCAACTGATATCCAATTAAATACATGAAAAATACACTTTTTAAAAATGTGTTACAGCTGCCTCTCTAGGTCTGTAGTAATGTGATAAAATGTCTGGTAATTAGCCATCAACACTTCGATGAGATCAGAGAACATTTCTCTATTGGTTATTCATAAACTCTCCAGTTCAATGTGAAAACTGCTGATAAATATTCATAACCATTCAGTCTTAAGGCATTTCAAAGTTTTGTGTGTAGTTACTTAAGGAAGTAAAAATCTTACATAAAATAAAAAAAGACAGACCTGTCTCTGGTTCAGCATTCAGATTGGTTGTGACAAAGTTGGATGGAAAAAGGCCTACTCCTCTGTGGTTCTCTCCTTTCCACCAGTTTGGGTCACTGTGAGAATAAACATGGTTCAATCAGTCAGATAAGAGGTTTGGTAGATACTGACAAATGACAGATTAAAACCCTCCATGCATTCTGACCATTATATTTAACCCTTTAACCCCTGAGACATTATTTCAATGATGCTGTGAATTGTCGTCTGTTTCAGTGTCATTAAATCTGCTAAAAGTATGTGCTTGTGTTCCTTTTCTTCAGCGGTTTTGTTTTACTGTGTTTTAGGGTCAAAACACGGTGGAATAACAGAAAAAGACAAAGAGAGGAATTGATGTTTTATAGGATTTTACTAAATAATCTACTCAGAATGTACATCAATAAGGGATTTAGGATGTTTAACATGAACTGTGAACTGGAACACACTGAACAACAAGTATTTGAATTTTGTTCCAGTAGTTTTTGTTTTGGGGCTCTTTTTCCTAAATCAGTCCAGCTGCTTTTTGGCACATGGTTGACCTCCAAAAAGCAGTTACATGGTCAAAACTCAGTAAAAAATTAAATAAAAGGAAAAACACGGCAACACTGCAAACAGCAGTAAAAAATATAATGTGCTATGCACTTTTAATACCCCTCGGCCAAATATAGTGTAAGATTCTGTTGAAAGTTACTGACCTATAATTTAGATTAGATTGTCTTTCTGCAAAACCTATTACATACATATTTATATTTAAAAATACTATATTATAACTGCATAAGGCCATTTAACCTTGAAAAAGTAGGTCAAGGTCACCTATTTTCAGTAGGCTTCTGCTCCATGCCAAGATGCATCCACAGTATAAATTTGGTATGGATATCTCAATGCATTCTTCAGATAATGCGATTATGTCATTGACTAGACAGACAGACAGACAGATGGACAGACGACAAAACGATTACAACACCCCATCAGCCATTTCTGGCCAAGGGATAACAAAAAACCCACAAGGAAAACTGTCTATTTTAATAGTAAATTGGTCTCACTCACTGCTCTGTGTTTTGCCCCCTATTCCACGGGCAGCGGGGAGAGCACTGAGCATGCCCAGATGTCTATTGAAAGTGCAAGGTCTATTCTATCAGCACATTTTAACATTTTTTTTTATTGAGCAAACGGTTGAATTTTTAGGAATGTTTAAACTCCACCACTGTGCTCGTTGCCATTATCAATAAATCATACATACAGCATGAGCACCACAGACATGTTAAAGGGTTAACTGCATCTAAACATTCAATGCCAAACTATGCTTTGATATAGCTTCTGAGGTGCAATAACACTACATTTCCTTTGAAACTGGCCTTTTAAAGTCTGGTGGTGTGTTCTGAAACATTACCTGTCATCCAAAACCAGGATAAGTTCTCCTGCTTTGAAGGTAAGCTCATTATCTTCAGCTGCCTCAAAGTCGTACAGTGCCCGCACCTTCCTCACCTCCTGCCCACCACCCCCATTAGTGTAGTTTGGGGGGTCAGAGGTGATGGTGAGGGGCCGTGTCTCCACCTGCTGCTTCTGTTCCTGTAGGGAAAGCTCAATAGCTGGGGGAGTTTGGAAAAAGAGAGGAGACAGAGAGAAGACGGAGAGAAGAGGAGGATGTTCGTCACCGTTCCAGCACATATGGACTTGGCAGAGATGCACAGCTTATCATTATTATTTTTTTATTTTAACAAAACAAAGAGCTCTCACAAAACTACTTGAATGTAGGACAAAATAATCTGTGGAAGCAACGAAATAACCTACTAGTGCATGATAGCAAACGCACTGGAATAAATGTAAAATAGAAAGATCGCCATATAAAAACAATGCATTAGGTAAAGAAAACAGCTAAAGTTAAAGTGTTTTGAAAATGAAGTGCTGAATATAACAGTGTCTCACTCTACCTTTTGCCAAGTCATCATCGTCTGAGGTTTTGCTGGCAGCAGGTGCGCTGACCTTTGCGCTGGACCCCTGTAGTCAATATAGAAAGATAAGGTCATATCTGTGGGTGTGTGCTTTTCCATATTTGTGTGGTCAAAACCCAGAGACACATTCAATGTCACAAAACTCCAAACCCCATTATGTAAATCATGCAATTTTTGGGGAAGGTAACACATGGCAGGTTTATTTATATAGTGCATTTCATGTATAAAGGCAATTCAATGTGCTTTGCATAAATAAACTGAATAATCAGAGAGAACAAAGATAAGTGCTTACATAACACAAGAACAAAATATGACACCTAAGAGTACACTGAAATGCATCAACAGAGAATAAAATCATTATTAAAGCTGCAAGCGGCATCTAAAGGCCCTCGCCACGGGCACGTCCAGTAGAAGTATGTCCATCGTTCAGCTGGTGGCACTCTAGCACCAAATTTCAATGTCTTCTGATGAATGGGTGTAGGACTGGGAGATTGACAACTGATTCAAATTTGAGGCAGATCTTTGTTTTTATGTCCAAACTAAAGAAATTTTTGCATAAGTAAATCTGAAGGGTGCGCTATGCAGCTAAAATTAAATTTCTTCCTTTGAATGGGTGTAGGGCTGCGAGATGTACCACTAAGTCAAATTTAAGCCAAATCGGTGTTCGTATGTCCGAATTAATGCAATTTTCGTGAAGGTAAATTTGTAGGGGGCGCTATTGAGCGAAATGTCATTTTCTTTTGATAAATGGGTGTAGGCCTGGGAGATTGACAACTGATTCAAATTTGAGTCAAACTGGTGTTCGTATGTCCAAACTGAAGCAATTATCATAAAGGTAAAGTTGTAGGGGGCACTATAGCACCAAATGTAAAATTTTTTTTGATAAATGGGCGTAGGTCTGGGCAACAGACGTCTGAGTCAAATTTGAGCCAAATCGGTGTTCGTATGTCCGAACTGAAGCAATTTTAATAAAAAAATATTAAAAATTTTTGTAGGGGGGGCTGTAGTGCGAAATTTCAGTTTCTTTTGACAAACAGGTGTAGGCCTGGGAGGCAGATGCCTGAGCCAAATTTGAGCCAAATCGGTGTTCGTATGTCCGAACTGATGTCATTTTTGTAAATGTACATTTGTAGGGGGCGCTATAGTGCGAAATTTCAATTTCTTTTAATAAATGGGTGTAGGCCTGGGAGATAGACGTCTGATTCAAATTTACGTCGAATCGGTGTTTGCATGTCTGAGCTGAAGCAATTTTTGTGATGGTAAATTTTCGAAAAAACTTTGCAAAGTTTGCAACCTCGTTGCACAAAAACGGTGACACCAATTCAAAAAATTCAGCTAACTTTTGATGCCCCACTTCTCTAGATACTGTACACCAATTTTGAGCTCATTCGGCCAAACGGCCAAGGAGGACATAGTTAAAATACGACATCAGCGAAAACGCTGACTCAGCATTTTGGAAATTTCAATCCAATATGGCTGGCTAAGGGTTGGTTTTGGGGCGTGGCCATAATAATATTTTTTGTTTGTCTCCTCATGATGAATCTGTGTGCCAATTTTCGTGGCTCTTTGACAAACTTTATGTTGGACGCGCTCCCATTGGCGTAATGCATTTCCACTTTTCAAAGGGGCGCTGCCTGAACATTTCTTTACTGACATCTACAAACCCTATATGTAAATTCAATTTCTCGCACTTCTGAATTTTGGGCAAAATTTGGTGAGTTTTCGTAAATGTTCAGGGGGTCAAATTTGAGCTCAAAGAGCAGGAGAAAAAAAATAAGAATCTGAGCAAGAACAATACAGCCGTTTCTATGGCAACCACATATTTGGCCTTATTTGAAAGCTCTCGAGCTCCCCCACATGTCTGTCTCAGTGCCCTGAATGTGAATATGTGTGAGAGTGGCAACAGTGGCGAAAGGAGACCGCGTCACTGGCGATTTCGTCCCCATGCGCCCACTGCAGACTCCATAGGCCCTGCGCCGGCTTTACTCGGCTCAGGCCTAAAAATAAATAAATAAATATAAATTAAAGCCGCAAGCAACATCTAAAGGCCCTCGCCACGGGGACGTCCAGTAGAAGTATGCCCATCGTTCAGCAGGTGGCACTCTAGCACCAAATTTCAATGTCTTCTGATGAATGGGTGTAGGCCTGGGAGATTGACAACTGATTCAAATTTGAGGCAAACCTTTGTTTGTATGTCCGAACTAAAGAAATTTTTGTATAAGTAAATCTGAACGGGGCACTATGAAAGTAAAATTAAATTTCTTCCACTGAATGGGTGTAGATCTGCGAGATGTACCACTGAGTCAAATTTGAGCCAAATCGGTGTTTGTATGTCCGAATTAATGCAATTTTCGTGAATGTAAATTTGTAGGGGGCACTACTGAGCGAAGTGGCAATTTCTTTTGATAAATGGGTGTAGGCCTTGGAGATTGACAACTGATTCAAATTTGAGCCAAATTGGTGTTCGTATGTCTAACGTGAAGTAATTTTCATAAAGGTAAAATTGTAGGGGGCGCTATGGCACCGAATTTCAAATTTTTCTGATAAATGGGTGTAGGCCTAAGAGATAGACGTCTGAGTCAAATTTGAGCCAAATCGGTGTTCGTATGTCCGAACTGAAGCAATTTTAATAAAAAAATATTAAAAATTTTTGTAGGGGGGGCTGTAGTGCGAAATTTCAGTTTCTTTTGACAAATAGGTGTAGGCCTGGGAGACAGATGTCTGAGCCAAATTTGAGCCAAATCAGTGTTCGTATGTCCGAACTGATGTCATTTTTGTAAATGTACATTTGTAGGGGCGCTATAGTGCGAAATTTCAACACTGAAAAAGTACTTACAGTTACAGTAATTGCTACATGCAGTTTACGCTGGCCACTCCACCTTGATAATGTACTCATCCGGCTGAAAAGCTTCCCAACATACAAATGAATAAAATGTAACCCGAACCTGAACCTAAAACTATTTCATCTTCAGTGTGCAACAGTTTTCTACATTATTGGCCCTAAATTCCACAATTACCTTTCAGCATTATTGTAATTCATAAGCTTTGAGATCTAACAAGACTTCTGCACCTCCTTCTGAGTCTGTTTCCAACTGTTAACAGACTGAAGACGATCCTCCAACACAAGTTTCTGAGAATATTCTACATTCACAGGGTGTTAAATGTGTCATATAACAACCACAACCATCAATACTATGTGCAATATATCTATCACTGTCACTGCTGCTGCTACCTCATACATAACTACCTCAACATTCATTCATCCCGTGCAATACAATCATTCCCACATGTAATGGGTCAAAACACAGAAATGTCCCGTCAGAGAGCAAACTTTAATTGCCATTCCAACATTTATTTCAATATAAAGTAGCTCCTGGTTTTGGATAATGCCTTATGGTCCAACTAATGCAAAAAATGAATTTAAAAGTAAAAATGTGGGTCATTTAGCAACACTAATCGTCACAAATTGTCTCTAAAATGTCCCAGCAGAGAGATTTCGAATAGCGTTTTGACTCTAATATATATCCATCTGTGAATATTAATCACCCTCTGCACTATTATTATTCTGTATATATTCAACCATCCTGTGCAATACATTTATACATTTTTTTATATTCTCAATTTTATCCTTTTATCTTCATATATTTGTACATACAGTAAAGCTAACTGCACTGTCTTATAGGACTTTATCTTGTACATATTTTGCACCTTAGACTGCATTACATATAGTTATCTGTTTGCACTGAAAAAGGAGAAGCTCTCCAATCTTGTTGAACATTCAATATAATGACAATAAAGGGCATTCTATTCTATTCTATTCTATTCTATTCCACTGATCACTGTTCAGATTCAGTCAGATGTGGCTCCAAGCTCTAGTAACTGTCATATGTTGACTTGACGACACCAGGACATCTTACTTTAAACAGTTGTTCATGTTGGAAGTATCAGGCAAATTGAATGTAATTATTTGTAGGGTGGAGAGTGAATGTTGTTCATTAGTAAAGCAATTAGCAATAGTAGGCTGTGGTTAACCCTTTAGCCCCTGACGTGTCTGTGGTGAGCATTTATTTTAAATATTTTTTAAAATTTGACCGTTTGCTCAATAGGAAAAATTTCAAAACATGTTGAGAGAATAGACCTTGCACATGTGATAGACATGTGAGCATGCTCAGTGCATCCCCACCACCTGTGTAATGGAGGGTAAAACACAGAGCAGTGAGTGAGACTGACTCACCATAAAAATAGAAGTTTGGGCTTTTTTTTTTTTTTTTTTCACACCGTTTTCCTTATTGTTTTTTGTTTTTACTGTTTGCAGAGTTGTGACTTTTCTTACTACTACTGGATCAAAATTCAAATCCTTGTTGTTCAGTGTATCCCAATTCACAGTTCATGTTCAGCATCCTAAACCTCTTACTGACATACATTCTGAGTGCCTTATTTAGTAAAAACCTGTCAAATTTCAGTTCCTCTCTTTGCCTTTTTCTGTTATCCCTGTTTTGCCCTTAAAATAAACAGTAAAACAAAGCCGCTGAAGAAAAGGAACACAAGCACATACTAACAGCAGCGTTTATGACACTGAAACAGACGGCAATTCAAAGCAGCATGTTTCTTTGAAATAATGTCTCAGGGGTTAAATCAAAGAAGAAAAAAAGGGAATTTAGCATCTTCTCTAGTGGTTCACAATAGCAGAATAGTTGGATATGTGACACTTTCAGTCATAAACATCTGTTTGCAGTAAATGATTAAAAGCAGGTGAACACTGGGCAGCATCAGCGCAGCAGGATTCAGTCTACCTGCTGCTGTTTGCTCATGAGCTCACACAGATTAAATGTCATACGTGCTTGCCTCATAAGTCACCTGCTCTCCATTTAAGCAGGTTTCGCTGCCCTTCCCAATAATGCACCGCACCAACTGGAGCACAGCCAGTGGCAACAAGCTGATGACAGGGTAAATAAAATCCACAGCTACTGCACCATGGCTTTCACATGTGTGTTCTCAGTGATCTGACGGACAGATGGCAGTGGATCACATCCCTCCGATGAACAGTCTTCCACATTTCAGGCAAATTAATTCCAGATTATTAAGTAATCAGAGCTGAAAATTATTGACTCAACTGACTTATGTGTCTGTATTTCAGAGAGTTCACATGATTCCAACTGTAATCCCACCTTCTCTTCCAACAGTCGTTGAACCAGTTATGTGTGCTACCATCTATCTAGATAAACCAGGAAATTTGTTTCCTTACTTTCCTCTGAGATTATTTTATGTTCTGACGCACCCTGACGCCCAAAGCAAAACAAACAAAAAACAAATTAGGTGTATGACTATAAATTAGGCTGCATAATACTGTCAGAAGGTGGCAGCACAGGCTACGTGAATAATATAAATGCCACTTAAATTTTACATCTTAAGAATGTTTAATTCAAATTCTCTATTTATATAAATATTTATATAAATACCAAATTTCTAATTTTTTTCCTTTATAGTTCACTATCACTTGTGTTTTTTTTCTACCTGTCTTTCTCTTGCACGGGTGTGGTGTGTGTTGCTGCTGTCAACTGTGAAATTTTCCCATGGTGGGATCAATAAAGTCTTATCTTGTTTTATCTTATTTTATTTTATCTTATCTTATCCTATCTTGTTACACACAACTCCAACAAAAATAGGACCAATGTCCCTGTGTCTGACTGGCATGTTCTAGCAAGAATCAATAACAAGTTGAATTAAAATAACAGGCAAAAATTATGTAATAATGACAATGCAAATAAAGAAAAGGGTGTGGCAAGATGTAATCAGCATGAACAATGCAACAATAGACAAGAAAAGAAGAATACCAGCGACATAAAAAGAAAAAGAACATAACAAGACAAAAAATAGGACAAATGTCCCTGTATCTCACCAGTATGTTCTATCAAGAATCAATAATGGTCTTGATGCAGGAGATCAATCTTCCAATAGAAGTGAGTGGTACTTTCACTGGAGGAGAACTCAACTAATTAAATGAAAGTCCATATATGAGTTCCTATCAGTGCTCAATAGTAACTATATTGATATCTGTCACCATTTCCATGTTATAAACCATCAAAATATGAACCATTATAAGTAAAGGCAAAAGTTTAATGTTTCAAAAAGTCTTAAAAATGCAAACATCTACATTTCTCCAAACTGTTAGCAAAATTTGTAGGCATTGTCCCAAGGAAGCTACATAAAAATGTGAACTAAATCCAACCAGTAGTTTCATCAGAGAAAATGTTTGAAGAAATTGCAAGAGGAAGACAACGACGAAGACAAAGACACCGAACACAACCTTCACAGTAGCTCATGGCCTATCTGTTGGTAAACCAACAATATAAACGATGCTGCATGATTCAATGTCGGCCAAGCTGTATCTGTCAGACAGAAGTTGTCACATTTGAGTCTAGAATGCTGGTGTACAGAGGAGTAAAAGGTCGATTCAGTGACTGGAAGGTGCTCGGGTCCTGAGGTTGCAAAACAAGCAAAACATTAATAATTAAAGCTGCAAACAGCATTGGGCGGGACCTCGCACTGCGTGTTCCACCTCCCGCTACCATCAACACCTCAGCTCCACTCACACCTCTCCGTCCCGATACCAGCTCCCACCCTTTTGTGCCCGTCCTTCTTACATCCCTACAGAACACCAGTGGTCCTTTGCTGAAACTACCATCACCTTTTAATGAGGCTTTTATTTTGAAAAACCCTACTGTGTGTATGTCCGTGTGTGTGAGACAGAATCGGTTTGAATAATGAATTGAAATTGTATGAATAATTGAACATAAAAGTAATGATTTACCACATTCAAGGCTTTTATTTTGAAAACCCCTATTGTGTGTGCATGTGTGTGTTTATGGGAAAGAATACTTTTTAATGAAGAAAAACTGTATAGACAGCCAAGCATTTGGTCATAAAAATGATAAGAAGTTATTTAATGGTCATTATTTAGTATTTACAATAAGGCTTTTATTTTGAAAAAAAAGTACTGTGTGTACTCTTTCCTCTGAGTGCAAATTGTCACATACCCACAATGAAATGCAGCAAAACACAGTTTATGAATATATATAAAGGGAAACAACTTAACCAGGATTCGAACCCCAGTCCTCTGCGTGACAGCCCTATTCACTAACCATTACACTATCCAGTCAGACTACCACCGGCTGATCAGGCCTTTTAAAAGAGATGTGAATTTGTCAAAGTTAAAATCGAAAGTAAAAGTACTCTTCCAACAAATCGCGAGTATTCCATAACCATAGGTCCAATCTCAAAAATTATTTCACTTGTGGATTCTGCAGACTTGTGTGAATGTAATGATGTGTAACATGAGTGAAAAAAAGTCCGAAATGAGGAAGCAGTTATCGCGGGAACGTGAAGTCACATTGAAAGGCAGATTACCAACTTCCTGTTGGGAGTTAGATCATGGGTGTCAGTGTATGATTTGTCTGGCTCGATGAGACCAAGATTTTGACATTTGTTTCATGTGTCTGTGTCATTCCTACTGGCCGCTAGGGCAGTTTTTGTGTGTTTTGGTGTGTTTTTGAGTACGTAGGTAGTGCTACAGAGTCCATTTTGGCATCCAAGGGGTTAATTTTGATATTGTATCAAACTGTTTGCCAGCCATGACATGCATGCCAAATTTGGTGAGTTTTTGAGCATGTTAAGGGGGTCAAATGGCAGTTTAAATTGAAAAAAGTATGAAAATAAACAAATTTTAATAAATCCATAACCATACTTCCTATCGCAAAAAATTTTGCATGTGAGAGTTGTGGTAAGTCTTGTGAATGTATAGATGTATAACATATGGGGAAAAAGTCCAAAGTGAAAAATTAGTTCCAGACTTTGCATTTTTCCAGGGTTATTAAAAAAAAAAAACTAAGGCAGTTAAAACAAAGTTATGAGATCACTTTTTGAGAAAGGTTTACTCTATTTTTTGGTGCTATTTAGAAGTCACTACGACAAACTGTGTCATACAAGTTAGTTTTAGAAATTTTATTTTGAAAGGCAAATTGCGAACTCCCTGTTGGAGTTAGCTCATGGGTACGAGTGTATCATTTGTAGTGTATCATCAAACAAAACTTATGTCGTTGGTTTCATGTCGGTACAATATTCCTATTGGTCACTAGGGCTGTTTCGTTTGTTTTTTGTTTTTTTTTACATAGGTGGTTAGTTTTTGACTCACTCACAGAGTGAGAGGGCCTCACCTTTCACCTCGGTCCATAAAAATCAACCTCGTGTCAAAATAAAAACTAGCTACTACTTGCTTCCTGTGAGATTTTTTTGTTTTGTTTGAGGGTAGGTTCACTTTCCATATAACAGTAAGAAATCATGAGGATTTATGCGAAAAAAAAAAAAAATCATCTCATACATCATATCGACATTTATTGAAGGATTGGACTGTTAACTCCAGGGTAGAAATGTTTTAGTGTTGATTATAAGGCATTCAAATAAATAAGCATCCCAAATTGTGGGATTGTGCACTGTGATCAAACTGCTATAGACTTGCCATAGAACTGTAGAAATAAAAAAAACCTCACGTAAAGTGCAAATTATAAATTCAAGTATGTTCAGTGTAGTAGCAGCTCGTGTAAAATGATGTCTTGAAGGCAAAACATAGCGTTTGTCCAGTGTATTCACCATTTGTCTGAAGCCCCAGTTGTCAGTGGTGTTAATGGAGCACATACCTTTGACCAGGTAATGGCCAGTGGATTCTGTTATCTTTTCTCTCTGATGTTGATGAGTAGGAAGGTGTAGCGTAAAGAGATTTGGAGATTGAAGATTGCATGGCGGACGAAGTTGTAGACAGCTGGCACGTGCAAAGCAGGGGGCCAGGGGGGCTTGAGTCCCTGCCGCTTTGATCCTTTGCCTACAAGTGCCCTTTTTGTTTTGTTTTTTTTTTGTTTTGTTTTTTTTGCGCAGAAAACTGCATGACTAAAATTTTCGTGACTAAAATTTTGATTAATGATAATAAATGTTCAGAGTGGTTTAATTTGGCTGTCACTGGACCTGGTCATGGTGCCCTTTCATCTCTGTCACACCGCACACACACACACAGACACACGCGCGCACGCACACACACGCGCACGTGTCATGCGGTCTGGAGAATGAATGAGGAGGAGGAAAGCGCCGCGATTCGAGGTACGTGAGAGTCCACCCCACTATCTGCCCAAAACATTCACTTTTCGCTTTTGGTCCTGATCCTATTCTTCAACAACTATAGTTTTGGGGCCAAAAACCGATCGTGAGTAAATAATTCAATATCACCGTCACATCATGGTGTGAGCTCCCAGACTAGCCCACTCTGCAACAGCTGGGTGCCCACCTGAGTCTGAGTCCTGCTGAAGCACTTACACATACAGTACAGGCCAAAAGTTTGGACACACCTTCTCATTCTTTGCATTTTCTTCATTTTCATGACTATTTACATTGTAGATTCTCACTGAAGGCATCAAAACTATGAATGAACACATGTGGAATTATGTACTTAACAAAAAAGTGTGAAATAACTGAAAACATATCTTATATTCTAGTCTCTTCAAAGTAGCCACCCTTAGCTCTGATGACTGCTTTGCACACTTGCCATTCTCTTGATGAGCATCAAGAGGTAGTCACCTGAAATGGTTTCCTAACAGTCTTGAAGAAGTTCCCAGAGATGCTTAGCACTTGTTGGCCCTTTTGCCTTCACTCTGCGGTCCCGCTCACCCCAAACCATCTCGATTGGGTTCAGGTCTGGTGACTGTGGAGGCCAGGTCATCTGGCGCAGCACTCCATCACTCTCCTTCTTGGTCAAATATCCCTCACACAGCCTGGAGGTGTGTTTGGGGTCATTGTCCTGTTGAAACATAAATGATGGTCCAACTAAACGCAAACCGGATGGAATGGCATGTCACTTCAGGATGCTGTGGTAGCCATGCTGATTCAGGTTGCCTTCAATCTTGAATAAATCCCCAACAGCGTCACCAGCAAAGCACCCCCACACCATCACACCTCCTCCTCCATGCTTCACGGTGGGAACCAGGCATGTAGCATCCATCCGTTCACCTTTTCTGCGTCGCACAAAGACACGACGGTTGGATCCAAAGATCTGAAATTTGGACTCATCAGACCAAAGCACAGATTTCCACTGGTCTAATGTCCATTCCTTGGGTTTCTTGGCCCAAATAAATCTCTTCTGTTTGTTGCCTCTCCTGAGCAGTGGTTTCCTAGCAGCTATTTGACCATGAAGGCCTGATTCACGCAGTCTCCTCTTAACAGTTGTTGTAGAGATGTGTCTGCTGCAAGAGCTCTGTGTGGCATTCATCTGGTCTCTAATCTGAGCTGCTGTTAATTTGCGATTTCTGAGGCTGGTGACTCAGATGAACTTATCTTCAGCATCAGAGGTGACTCTTGGTCTTCCTTTCCTGGGGCGGTCCTCATGTGAGCCAGTTTCGTTGTAGCGCTTGATGGTTTTTGCGACTGCACTTGGGGACACATTCAAAGTTTTTGAAATTTTCTAGACTGACTGACCTTCATTTCTTAAAGTAATGATGGCCACTCGTTTCTCTTTACTTAGCTGATTGGTTCTCGCCATAATATGTATTCTAACAGTTGTCCAATAGGGCTGTCAGCTGTGCATCAACCTGACTTCTGCACAACACAACTGATGGTCCCAACCCCATCAATAAGGCAAGAAATTCCACTATGTAACCCTGACAAGGCACACCTATGAAGTGAAAACCATTTCAGGTGACTACCTCTTGATGCTCATCAAGTGAATGCCAAGGGTGTGCAAGGCAGCCATCAGAGCTAAGGGTGGCTACTTTGAAGAAACTAGAATATAAGATATGTTTTCAGTTATTTCACACTTTTTGTTAAGTACATAATTCCACATGTGTTCATTCATAGTTTTGATTGGGAGATTTTTTTGGTGAATTGAGCAAAAAAAAAAATCTTGAATTAAGCAAAAAATCTGCCAGTGGAACAAGTGAAAATTATCTTACTAAGCTTTCTTGAAATAAGATTTTCCAGATCTATTGTCTCAAACCAAGTTCTTATATCTCACTGAAAAGTTACTCTTTAGGTGATTTTGTCTTATTTTAAGTGTGATGAGATATTTGGACTAGAAATGAGAAAAATACACCTGGTAAGATTTAGATTTTTGCAGGGTATTAACACACAAAAACTTCTACACATCACATCTTTATTTCCACTTATATATAAACTGAACATCAAAAGAAACTTATCACATATTCTATGTGATGCCATTTCACACCATTTTATTAAATATGAAAACAAATTCTTTCTTGTTTTTTAAAAAAAACATTGAATTAAATAACAAAATACAACAAACAAAACAGTGGATGAGTATCCAAAGGATAATGTAAAATATGACAAAGGGTAGTTCAACAAAGTTCACATTTAGCAACAAACAACATTATTAATCCACAGCACGTCAAAGATCTCAATCCCATTGAACATCTGTGGGATATTCTTGGTAGATCCGTGTATGCTAGGCATCCAGCACCTGGCAACCGCCAGATGCTCATACAGGCCCTTCAGGAAGAGTGGGACAACATCCCCCAAGATAGGATCAGGAGGTGGATCCAGAGTATGTGCAGAAGGTGCACAGCCTGTGTTAGGGCTCAAGGAGGACACACCCAGTACTGAGGACATTGATCTGGACCATTTGGTCAATCTTTGACTTGCTGTGGATTAATAATGTTGCTTGTTGCTAAATGTGAACTTTGTAATTGGTGGTTATTCGTTTTCATGTGCCCTTTTGGAAGTTTGAGCCCCTGCCCCTTTATAGCTCTCTGCACGGCCCTGGTAGACAGAGTTGTTTTTTTTGTTTTGGTTTTTCATAAGATTATCATAAAGGTCGCGTTGGTTAAACTTTAGATGGTTAAAAAGGTTTGTTGTGTTACCGGTCGGTGCGGACACAACTACGAAACACTTTTTGTACGTGATGTGTTTTTGCTCTTCGTCTTCTTCATCAAACCCAAAGTGATTCCATACAGTTGAATTTGACTTGCCTTTTTTTGTTTACCAAGCACTTCTGCTGTGATTCTCCTGCCATTTTTCAAGACTGCTGGGTACTGCTGTCTTGGTGGGGTGGACCTGCTGGCTAGCTGGCAGCTGTAGCTTAGAGGGGGGCAGGGCGGAGCAGCTCATGGTAGCTTGCATGCGCGTGAATGAAAACAATTCAAAATTAATAATCGTTTTTTCTTGATTACATAATTTTTGTAATCACTGAGTGTAATAATCGAAATCGTAATTGAATTTCGATTAACTGCACAGCCCTACAACTCAGGTCCTGACCCATATAAGGCTGTTGCATAACAAGTCATAACATGCAGACAACAACCTATAAAGAAAACACAAAGACTTGAGTTGGTCCATCCACCAAAGCCACAGACAGCCCTAATCCTTCGAGATCCACACGCACATGAGAATGATGTGAAATATGTGAAGAGGAAATTCCATTGTAAGCTCCTATCATACAAATGCAGTGAGACAAGCACCACCCAACCAAACGCTTCCCACTGACAACACACAGGTCTGCATTTAAAACTACAGCCTTAAACACAGCCTAAGGCTACACAAAACACACAGAGATTCTGTTATTGTGGTCAGCGGGTTGGAACCAATTAGGAAGATATACAGAAAAACTCACTGTCAGATAAGTGTGAGCAGAGTGACAGCTGTCAACAGATTGGTTTTGTTTATCCTATTTACAGACAAAGCATTAAGGTATCAGCTTGTACAGTGGTTTAATAAAATGCTTTTTTTTCTCAGCCTTTTTGGCAAGCAGCCAAATGATACTTCCTGTTTGAAAATCAGGGTTAAATCATGGTTGTAAAAGCAGATATAGGTATATTTAGGGGGTTGCAGGAGTTCAAGGTTGGTAGTTGAAAAAAGAAAGTATTAAAATGGAGTTGGTAGAGATTGTAACAAGTTACATTTAAGAACTTTCAAAGCCAAACATGAATGCATTCTAAGATCTATTTCACAAATACTGGCCAAATAGAATATTAAATACAATTGGAACACCAAACATTGTAATATGGGAATAGCCTCAAATGACAAGTGAAAATACAATTCAATTAAGGGTCTAATGTGTTTGATTTAGGAGAATTGAGGGGGATCTAATTGCAGAAATAGAAAAACAACACCCCAGAACAGACTTTCTCATCTTCTGTTTACCATTTTATAGTGGTGACGTTCAGTGTTAAGGGAACATACATTCATTCATTCATTTTCTGAACCTGCTTTATCCTCACTAGGGTCACGGGGGTCGCTTGGAGCCTATCCCAGCTACATAGGGGCGAAGGCAGGGTACACCCTGGACAAGTCGCCAGTTCATCGCAGGGCTGACATATAGAGACAAACAATCACTCTCACATTCACACCTATGGGCAATTTAGATTAACCAATTAACCTATTAGTGCATGTCTTTGGATGGTGGGAGGAAGCCGGAGTACCCGGAGAGAACCCACGCAGACACGGGGAGGACATGCAAACTCCACACAGAAAGGTCCCACCCCCCGTCGACTGGTGTTGGAATCGAACCCAGGAACTTCTTGCTGTGAGGCACGAGTGCTAACCACTGTACCACCATGTCGCCGTTAAGGGAACATTAGTATCGTTTTCTTTGTCTGAGAAGGAACCAGACCTTTTATTCCCTTAATTAAACCCAGAATGGCCAACACAAACTGACTCCAATGAGGGGCTTCCACATGGTTTGCTGTCGCTGTAGGTCAGGGCAGGAGGGTTTTCAGTTGTTTTCAATCCGCAACTTCACTGCTAAATGTCACTATGTATCAGACTGGACCTTTAAAACAGTTTGACCGCCTCAGTATGTAATAGGGATGGAGGGCATAAACAAAAATGGAAGTCATGATGGTAGCCAGTGGATGATTACATCTGTTGAACATACAATTCAATTCCACAGTAAGCAAGACAGGCGTGAGATGCTTAGAATTATAGTTACACTTAGATTCAAAGAAGGACGGTGGTTATTTATTTAGAGAAGCTCATAGATATTTGGTCTTTGTAAAACTAAGAGAGTAAATTTTAGTTTAAAGGTCGCCAAAGAAAATCATGGCTTGTGCAACAAGAAAGATGGAGATGCAGAGGTAAACATCATCATCTGCATAAAGATACTGTAGATGCTCACATACCTGTGAGGAAGGTGAGGGAAAAGTGACACCTTCTTCTTTCAGGGACTTGATTGTGGCCCCGACCAGACTGAGCTGGGGATCCTTCTGGAAGTCCTCTGCCCACTCCACCATGAGAGCTTTCAGCTTCTCATTCACCTTAGGATGGGACTGCAGAGAAACAAAACAAAGCCATGCACAATTTAAGGAAAACCTGTGATATGCACTAACACTGGTCAATACTTCGATGTCAGTATGACTTGAGACGACCACTGCATAAACTTGCATAAAAGCTACACAGGTCAAGTGTGTTCCCTGCTAACACATACCCAAATGCTGAACAGACTATGCCTAAATAGTGAAATAAATAAATAAATATATACACACACATACATATATTTTTAACATGTTTTTATTGAACAAAATTGTCTATGAGCATCCAAACAATTACACAGAACATTAATTGAAGTACATTATGTTTTGATTTCTCCAAACTGCTTTCAAATATTGTATTCTGAATTCAACAAACTTCCCTCAGTCAGGAAAGGAGACAACATTATTTAATTAAAAAAAAGAATACTAATAATTCAAAATAAACTAAAGCAACAAGTGAAAAAACTGATCTGTTATATTGCCCAGGTGTATCCATGGAAAAATAAAAGAATATCTGTAAAACAACTAGATACTACTATATCACTACTACACAGAAATATAGATAAACTATCATCATCATGTCCGTGGTGAAGTAATATATTTTGTACAATACAGGTAGGACTTGTAGGTTACACAAATACTCATGGGTTACAACTCTGTCTGTGACTTTCTGTCTGAGCAAAGGGATATGAGTAGAAAAAACAGAGATCAATTACATACCTTGCTCAGAACATTCCGCACTTCACTGGCAAACTCTCGAGAGCAGATTTCCAAGTGGAATATTTTGCCACAGTTTGATACACAGGCCCCCAACAACTGCAAGGCAATTCAAATCATTATTAAAAAAAGGCAAAATGACATTAAACAGATGGTATTTACAAAGTAAAATGAAAGTAAAACTCCTAAAAAATTCACATTTTCCATAGTTTTAAACTCAGGTGGAGAGAGGGAGATTTGTTTTTGCATGCCTGAAGCTACTTAATTATTAAACATGTATTATAACATGGTCTCCACAATATGATGGGGTCATGACATGTGAATGTGTTTGCTCAGAAAAAGAGATGTCATTACTTGGCTGAGTAAGGAGTTCCCTGCAGTGAAAATCACTGAGTTTCCTAGGCACATTAACTCGATGACAGCTCAAAAGCAGTTAAAATTAATAACTGGACTTTACCTTCTACATTAAAACAATGTTGTAAAGCTAAGTTTTATTTGTGTTTTTTATTTGACCTAGTAAACAAAAACTGTCACTCACTTCCTACCCCTGACATTTAATGCAGTTTCCCCGTAAATGAAGCACTTCCAATTAACCAGCTTTATAATACTGTCCTTGTGGCTTTGTGAGCGTGTGTGTATATATATATATATATATATATATATATATATATATATATATATATATATGCGAAGCTCAGCTTCCCCTAAAATTATGAAAATTAAATGGTCAATATGTATGGTTGTGTTGACATTCCATTGACTACAAATGTGTTAGAACACATTCATCTCAAAGACGAGTTCATTCCGAATCAGCTTTATCACAAATCAACGGACTCAATGTTGTTAACTTCTCATACATTCCCGTTGCGCTGTTTTCTCATACGATCTATGGTCAATGCATTTGCCCATAGATGCTCAGCGTCCATGCACTTCAATGGGACTTAATGGAACAGTTTTTTCATTGCCTCAAAACTGGACAGTAATTGGATAAATGCCACGATGTTGTCCCGCCCCTGGACGCTCAGCGTCTCTGGGGGTGAATAGAGCTGTGGGTGGACCTCGGCTGGGCTGGACGCCGGGCTTCCATGTGCTGATTGGAGGATCAGTCGAAAGGCTGAATCCCATTTGATTGACAGCTATTTTGAGATATACTCCTTCAATTGACAGAGTTCAGTTTAATACCGTCGTGCATTCTGCTTGTGAAATTGAGAGAGAAACCACTACGAAATTACTTGTTCATTTCTTACAGGGTGGGGAAGCAAAATTTACAATGAACATTTAGTTATTTTTTCTCAGCAGGCACTACGTCAATTGTTTTGAAACCAAACATATATTGATGTCATAATCATACCTAACACTATTATCCATACCTTTTCAGAAACTTTTGCCCATATGAGTAATCAGGAAAGCAAACGTCAAAGAGTGTGTGATTTGCTGAATGCACTCGTCACACCAAAGGAGATTTCAAAAATAGTTGGAGTGTCCATAAAGACTGTTTATACTGTAAAGAAGAGAATGACTATGAGCAAAACTATTACGAGAAAGTCTGGAAGATACTATTAAAGAAGAATGGGAGAAGTTGTCACCCGAATATTTGAGGAACACTTGTGCAAGTTTCAGGAAGCATGTAAAGGCAGTTATTGAGAAAGAAGGAGGACACAGAATAAAAACATTTTCGATTATGTAAATTTTCTTGTGGCAAATAAATTCTCATGACTTTCAATAAACTAATTGGTCATACACTGTCTTTCAATCCCTGCCTCAAAATATTGTAAATTTTGCTTCCCCACCCTGTACACTGTAAATAAAACACACTCATTGTACTTCCTTGTTTCAATTTAACATAATTTCAACGTTTTCTTGTTTACTTGGTACAATAAGGTCACTGACCATTTTCTTAAAAAGGAACGGAGGGCCGAATTTATGTTTAAATAACATGACAATTTTTTTGATGTAAGCCGACAATGAGCTTCCCCTCTCTGAAAGACGAGCAGCTGCGACAGATAGATAGATAGATAGATAGATAGATAGATAGATAGATAGATAGATAGATAGATAGATAGATAGATAGATAGATAGATAGATAGATAGATAGATAGATAGATAGATAGATAGATAGATTGATTGATTGATTGATTGATTGATTGATTCACACACACACACAATAAAGTATCCAAAGACTGGAGTTTTAGGTTCACTGATTCACTGACATAATTATAGTTATGGACATGAAAATGTAGCTCTTTAAATGTAAGAAGCTAGGAGTGAAGGTTTTTGAGACCATATAACAAACTCACATTGAGGGCCTGCATGGCAACATGAGGCACTTTGTGGTTGACTCTCTTCATAATTGACCTCAGGCTCTCCTTTGGTCTGCAACACAACAGTACACAAGCACAAAAATCAACAATAACACATGCTATATCTGTAAAAGGGCCTGGCCAAGTCAAAGTGAATATCAGGGTCAATTTCTTTTTTCTCTATAACAATATTTTTGATTACTCAGCATGAAAGACATATATCTCTAGTTTATAAAATTGTGTTTATTTAATTTGTACCTCAATTACAACTGGATATATAAGAAAATATATTAGAATACAGTGTAAATTAAGAACAGTAAAGGTTTTAAATGAATGTATACAGCATAAATTCAGAACGGAACTCGCAATGTGTAAATAAATATTTTTAAAATATATGCCTTTCTAATCTTATATTCCATAATAATCAAACACTATAATGATTCTGAATGTTATTATTAAAAAAACACAGCAGAAAGATGTGTATTAAATATAGTAATGAAACATATGTCACCAAAGACTGATAATTTCATCAGTATCTTAATAAAATCTTTGATTCTTATTATGGTGCATCACACTGAACACCCCACTCCGTTACTGTTTTGGAATCTCACTCCATTACTATGAACTAATGTCTTTTAAAACAAAAATAAAAAATGATAACAGTTTCATTTTTGGATATAATGTACTCTCATTTATTAAGAAAAGTGTGGTATGCTACATATTTGCACTTTTCTTGAAGAACAGCACTTTTTGGCATTTTTTCCAAACCTTGAATAACTGCTGTATATTTTTCTTCACTCCGTTACTTTGTCAATGATGATAAATTCATGTTTTTATTAAATATTTGGTCATTATTCCTTAATGACATGTTAAAGAACTTGCTAAGACCTACAATTTGAGGTATTACAGTTGCTGCTAAATAAATGTTTAAAAACAGACATGGAATGATTAGTGTTTAGTGCTCAGTGCTTTCTCACTCCGTTACTTTTCGGCCCTAAACAAAATGAAAATTATACATACATAATAAGATGAATATGAAGTAAAACAGGCTCTAAAATGTAAAAGAATTACAAGACTCAACAAAACATAAAAGACTACTAAGATGTGACAAAACAACACCCAAACAAAAACAACATTTAATTTATAACAAGACATGTATTTTAACCTGCAAAAGTTAATGAGATGACATTGGCAGAGAAGATACAAGAAGTAAAGACCATAAAATATACAAGAAGGTGAAATTGTCATATGGTATTTAAACCCTAAGACAGAGGTAGAACATTAAAAAGTAATACAATATGCATACATAAAACTAAGCAAAACAAAACAATGAAACATTGTGTTAAAGCTGACAATGTAAACAAAATAAATCCTACAGACAAAAGAAATATGTGCACACAATATAGTTTTAAACTGACAATAAATACTGTTTTTGTTTTATCACCAAGTCTTAGTGCATACTGTCGCTTACCCATTGGATGTTGTCCCAATCCGATCGCAGATGTCCATAATAAGCCCCCAGTCATCTGTTGTGTTGGTTTCATTGGTTGCCTTCTCTGGAACAGTAACATATTTTGTCAAGTGAGAAAGGTTCTTTCCTGGAATCAAAGCTTCTTGCCTATATTCATGAGACTGTATGTGATGGGAAATGGGCAAATTTTGTTGGACAAAATAAATAAAGCAACCACTTTCAAGTTACAGCCTTAAAGATTCCTTAATGGGATGCTTAAGTTGCACATGTTTATGGAGAATGGAAGTTTATGGAGTTACAGGAAGGTCAGTCATTTGACCTTATGAAAAACTAGTCAGAGGATGATAGTCACACTCACTAATTACACATCATTTCCTGTTTGACATACAGTATCATACTCAAGTCTTAGGTCATCTTAGCTTTGCTGTTTTCAAAGGGTTGTAAGAGTGGTTTTATGTCAATGAAGACACAAAACAAGAAAGCGAAGGAAATGTATTTAATGCAGGACAAGAATTATTACTTTGATCAGTAAAAAAAGATGTTTTTAGTTATATATTTCATTATATTCCAGTTGTCTCTTGCTACAGGGACTGAGAAACCTACTAGGTCACTATAACTTAGTTGAAACGACAAACCACACGATGACCAAAGACATGTACACAGCACCGCAGTATGTCTATTTCTTCCCTAAATAAAAATGTATGATTTACATAGATTACTGTAAATGTAACACTAAAATACGATGGTCCATCTCCTCTAATACACTCTCTTATTGGTTTGGTAATTTCGGCAGTAGTGCTCAAGTCATTATGATTATTACATGATGGCATCACTAATACCGAAACGAGAAAAACAAAACCACTTTAATTCGGGTCAAGTGATATATAAGGTAGCTATCATTAGCCAGTCACTGGCCCAAAGTTCATATAGCGTTACTTAATAATCATCTGGTCATTCTGACAAATCAATTGATGGTGATGAATTAATCTAATGGAAGTTATTTTTAACCATTACACTTCTCGGCTACAGACAAATCTAGACGTGACATGTTGCCAAACTGGCAATTCTTACTAAACTCTACGAACGACCCAACTCTAGCTAAGCTAGTGTTAGCTTTAAGCCCTGTTGGTCCATCGTAAGCTAGCTCTGACTTACTCAAAACAAAAAAGAAACAGCGGTTCACTTACCAACATCTTGGTCAAATGGGTTTGGGGCAAATAAAGGCATTCTAACGATTTAAAAACAATTCCAGGTAGTAGAAGAAACAAAGGGTTATGTCTTCTCGAGACTAAACCTATACAAATATCTCTTCCTTGTCCATTAAACTAACACCAGTTGCTCTTCCGGAAACTTGGCTGTCTTCGATATTGCCTGATTTTTTTTTTTTTTTAATTATGAAAATTGCTCAAAACAATATTGTGGTGCTTATAGATTTTTATGTTCGGTTTTATATTCCTGGAAAAATATTACATTGGCTGAAATGTTCGAAAAGAAAACCAAGCACAATTGTTAATAATTTAAAGCCTCTGTAAATTAAATGCCCGATAAATACTAGTACAATACTGACCTCTAGTGGTGCACAGACAAACGTGAACTTAATACCATGTACACAGTAAAAATACCCCTCTAAACCAGTGGCCTAAACTGCTTACTAAGGCTTCTAAGCTTCCAGTTAAACATGTGTGCATCACTTGTTGAATAGACATGTATATTATTACATATAGATCATTGTTGCGGATATAGTATTGGAACTCCCTTACCTTTTGACAGGAGAAGATATTCACAGTACAACATGAAGGGCCATACAGAAAATGTTCAGTATCACTGCAGCAGTACTTACATAGTTGGAATTGTCATGGCGCACTATGTGAAACTCATGAGATGGATCCCGTTAAAATGGTATTTGCTTTAAAAGTGATTTAAAAGACAATCCTAACATTGTCCCAGCATAAGACTACCATGACAAGTCACACATATGAATGAACTTCCATGAAAAAAACTTGTATGTACAAGCAAAGATACAAACAAAGAAGATAATAAACCTATTTTTCACGCCATTTGATTTATATGCGCTTGCAGTGCTACCATATCCTCAGTACTTGGTAATCATCTTCCACAAAAGCTGTGAATGATTAAATTTTTTTTTCTTTTTTTTTTTTACTTCAAAAATGTCATTTAATTCATTACTATTTATTTAATCAAGTGAAATTCTATGTCAAGCCATCTACCATTTTGTTAGTGTTTACTTTCTCACATTCCAGGAAACTAAACTTCAACTGTCATTCATTGCTCATCACACTGTTCAGGTTAATTGGACATTTTATCCAGAATGAAGGATATGTAAGATAGATAAACGTTCTTTTTTTTTTTTGCAAAAGATTCACTCATTAATAGATATAAATCTGATCTGATTTACCTCAGATTAATATAACAGAGTAGGAGCTGTCATAGAACTGACAGGAATACATACGCATTGGGAACTCAGATACTGTCTTTTTGTTCTTTCAGTCTTAATTGTTTGATAATTATTCATATTATTTCTACCCAAGCTGTGCCAGTATGTGTCCATAAAAGTTAAACATGGCACTATTCCTACTGAATTATTAAAACGTGAAAAAATATTAATATTTTGCAAATATTATTGTGCAAAAATATTGTTGGATTACTGCTACTATTATGTTGTACATGTTCATATATCCAGAGACTGCATGAATATGATAGTATTTTAAGCGGATTACAGGTACTATATCAGTGAAAAACAAAGCACACAGCTCACCACAGACGGAAAACACTAGCACCTAAACAACAATGTGTATGTACAAAAAAAGGACAGACACAAATTGGTAGTTGCTGCCCCATGTACAAGCATTTGGGAACCCCAGATTTAGGGGATCAGGCGGGACACCAATGTCCCGCAGTTTATCTAGATTTGGACAACCTGCCAAAGATTCGAACATAATGCAAGATAATTATTAGGCCAGGAGCTGCAAGTTAATGACTGACTGATGGGGGGTGGGGGACAGCGTAGTCGTTTTAAGTTTCTTTTTGGGTATATTTCCATTCATTTTACTTCATCTGAGCGTTTCCGGAAGTGTGAGGAGGTGTACCGTCTCAATTCACAGCTACACTTCCTGGTGTGGCCCCCTTTCGTTTCCTGAGTCGGTGAACCTGACAGCCGCTGTCGTCCAGGACCAAAACCAGTTGAGGGTTGCAGACATGTCGGCAGCTGCTCCGGGGACCAGCAAAGCGGCTCACGGTGATGTGGCTCCGAAGAAAAAGAAGGGCCCCGGCGCCCTGGCTACGGCCTATCTGGTCATTTACAACGTTGTTATGACAGCGGGGTATGTAGCGTGTTTCCTCGTGCTAATGCTGCTGTGATCAACTGTGTGTGAGAGCGGCGGAGCAAGACGGGACTGATAATAATGGGAGCATGGGTTCCCTCTGCTCACATTCCGCCTCATTTCAATAACGAATCTCTGATTTTTGCGTAGATGTGGCAGATAATGTTAGCGTGGTGAATAACTGAATTTGTCCACGGTCGCCGGCTTAGACAGATTAACGTTGGGGTAGCCATAGACAGCCAGCTGGCGTCTATATGACTGACGGCTCTGCGCTCTCTCTCTCTCTCTCTCTCTCTCTCTCTCACACTCACACACACACACACACACACACACACAATACACTCACAATAACACAACATATGAGTTATTGTCTAGAACCACAAGAACCATATGGAGCTGCGTATTGCTCGGTTGTGTTGTTGTCTAGAGATAACGGATGACTTCTGTTGTATTGATCAACATTCAAGAATTCAAATTAAACAAGTAGCATATGCATTTTTAATATTATATGAACTAAACTATTTTATACACAGTATTGTGTCCTAAAATAAGCTTTATATGTAAAAGATTATTTTAAAACTGTTCTGTAGGAATTTAATGTAAACATAAGCTGAAACAAATTCTTAACTAAACAGATACTTAATCGTGTATTATCAGTTAAGAATTGTGGTTGTAATTGGTTGTTAAAATAAACAAAATGTCAAATATTAGCTGGTTCAGGCTGCTTAGATGTTGGGATTTATTGTTTAAATAGAATAAAGCACTTGTCAAGGACATTTAAGTATGCATGGTTTATCAATATATCAAAATGATCCAGTCAGTCTGTTAATATTGCTATTCAGTAAATATTACTAATACCTAAATTATAAAATCAAGATTAGCGTTTACTCTGGAGACCTTTATTCCTCACTGAAAATTAAAAAATACATCTGCTGTGTATAATTTTGTATTTTGATTTTCTTTAATGTTATTTGTATGTTTTAACAAATAATGTGCTCTGGCATTCTTGCAATGTGTGTTTTTGTTGGTATATGGAATTTATGCAACTTATCCTAATCTGTAGCTCCTGTTATTTTGATACTGCATGGCCACAATTTGCAGTATTTTGGCCATGATAATATTTACATTCACAGTTCAAATGTACTATTAATTAAATATTCAGGATGGTAGTTGGTGGATGTAAAGCTTCACATATAATCAAATTGTAATGTCAGTCTGTGCAGTTATATAATCACAAAGACTGTACTTTAAAGGTCTAGTTTCTGTGCTTGGCGATATTTTCACTGACACTGGGTAGAGAGATATACTGCAGCATTAAAAAGTATTGCCAGTGATGTATTTTTAATGCTAGTTCAGTTCTGCAGGTTTGAGATGGGAACTATATACGTTTCTAAATGAATCATAAGTGCATTTCCCTTAATTTTTCTGACAGACTCAAATCGCAATTACAGTCCACAATAATAAAAAAAAATATGATGTTAACCAAATTTGCAGCCCCTAACTGCATGGATAATGACAATAATATTGGTAATTTGTCTGAGCCATATTTTTTCTTTGTTGATTTGCCTCTGAAATGTTTTTGTATGTATTTGAAACGTGGCAGTATTTGTGTTAGACAGGCTGGGCATTTGCTGTTTGCCATTTTTATGACCTGTGGTGCCTAGCCCACATTCTGCAGATAGATTGAACTGCCACTTATCTTGAACCATGAACTGAGAAAATGTCTCTGTTCATTTTATTGCGTTGGTTTTTAGCATGTGTTGCACAACTGAATAGTGGGTGTTGTTAGCTCTCTGTTCCAACCAGTTAGATCACATTGTGGTTCTCTCTTTGCTGACGGGCGGTACAGGCCATGCTTTGTATTAAACGTCAGTTATAGTGTGGTAGGCACGCACGCACACACACACACACACACACACACACACACACACACACAGAGAGACATTTCCCAGTGTCTGTATTCAGTTGCTGTCGTGGCAGTGAAGCAGGCCTGTCCAGTTTCAGCCTAACTTGCCCCTGGCTAACAATGAGGCCATATGCACATAAGTCACACCTTGTAGTCTGCAAAAGTGTGAACTGAAACCACCTTTAGACAGTGACAGAGCTCGGCTGTGTACCCTGCATCTGACCTCTGACCTCTCTGTGACAGGATTGCATCACTGCAGTCACAGCATGATTATATTCAATGAAATATTCATCAAGCAAGGATTCCTTGTAAGGGTGTCAGTGTTTCTGGAGCATAGTAGGACTCCTAATTTCATTGAACACATAATGGCAATAAAGGTCATTCTATTCTATTCTATTCTATTCTATTCTATTCTATTCTATTCTATTCTATTCTATTACCCGCCTACCTATTGGCAAAGGTGGAGTTCACCCTGGACATGCTGGCAGTTCATTGAAGGCAGTTTGATTTATAAAGGGTTAAAGAAATCAATATCGTCCCAAGGTATTTGTATGATTGCACTTGCTCTATAGTCTGACCTTTAATTAAAGTGACTCCGTGCCTGTCCTGTTTTTTTTTCTAAAATCAATGATCATATCTTTTGTTTTAGATATGTTCACGTGAAGGTAGGACTCCTCACACCACTGGACAAAGTCATCAATGATAGGGCCGTGACAGGTCTCCCCCTCTTTGAGCAGGCTGACAATGACTGAGTCATCAGCATACTTAATGATGGTCCTGTTATCATATTCACTCTGGCACATATTTGTGTAGAGAATGTATAATAATGGTGACAGGACACAGCCTTGAGGAGAACCAGTGGAGGAGAACACTGGGTTGGACAGAACCCCATTCATCCTCACTTTTGGTACCTGTCTGTTAAAAAATCTAAAATCCAGCCTATCAGATTTTTACTGATCTTAAACTGTTCTAAAAGCCTTTTAATTAAAATGTGGGGCTGGATTGTATTAAAAGCGGAGGAGAAGTCTATAAATAAAAGCCTTGCACATGCCTCTTTACCCTCCACATGTTTAAAAATCATGTTTAAAAGAGTCAGTGTGGCGTCTTCCACTCCTCTGTTGGGCCTGTATGCAAACTGCATAGGATCCAGCTCATGTTCAGTCTCCTTTAAAATTACTGTCTTAACCAGTTTCTCAAAGACTTTCATAACAATTGAGGTGAGAGTGACAGGCCTGAAGTCATTTTAAGTTTTTGGACAGCTGGATTTAGGGACAGGGACCACGACAGCATCCTTCCAGAGAGTGGGCACATGCTGTGTCTGCAAGGATTTATTAAAAATAAACTGAAATACAGGACTGAGTTCATCAGCACAGGATTTAATAAGACGACCGCTGATGTTGTCAGGACCCTGGCTCTTGTTCATCTTTACAGTACTGAAGGCCTTTCTGACATCACCCAGTTTAATGGTAAAGTGCTGTGTGTCCTTCAGGTCCTGTTTCAGCTCTAAAATGTCTTTACTAAAATCAAAAGAATTAGAACGAACATAAAAACTGTTAAGAGCATTCGCAAAATCTCTGTCTGAATTAAAACCGTCTAAAATGGTCTGCCTGCTGCTCTGGGGGTTTTGAAGGCCTGCGATGGTTTTCATACATCTCCAGGCAGAGCCAAGATTGTTTGCAGCCATCTTATTTTCAAGAGCGGTTTTATAGTGTTGTTTTGCTTTCAAAATCTCAATTTTCAAGTCTTTGGTGGCTGACTGAAGGTCAGAGACAGCCCCTTCTTTGAAAGCCAATTTCTTGTTCCTCAGACAGGTTTTAACATTTTTTGTGACCCATGGCTTGTTGTTGGGGTACACTTTAACACGCTTACGGGGTATAATCATATCTTTACAGAAAACAGCATAAGAGCTGGTGACATCCACCAGAGCATCCAGATCATCCCCACAAGACTGAATAAAAACGTCCCAATCTGTACATTTAAAACATTCCTGCAGGGAGAGCACAGATTCCTCTGACCACAACTCAGTGTCCTTAGTCCTTATTTTCTCTCGTTTTAAAACAGTCTTATAGGTGGGCAGGAGATGCACACAGTTGTGGTCAGCAGATCCCAAAGGAGGAAGAGGGAGGGATTTATAAGCATCCCTCACCGACCCAGCAGCAGAACATTTCAGAAGTACAGGGTGTCCATAAATTCTCTTCACAATTTAACAAATTTATTACAAAAGCAAATCAATAGACAAATATGTGGAAATGATTACAAAGTGAAAGTAGGGATTTTTTTTTTTTTTTTTTGCCTCATTTAATACATATGGGCACCATTAGTTGGACGAAGTCTATTCAAGATTCATTTATTGTCATTCAGCATGTGACACGTAGAACGTTTTTCCATCAAATTACATCCAGATGGTACTGGATTTGTTTCCATGTTGGCTGTATCATAGCCTCATCAGTGGTGTCAACGGTATCAGTAATCACTTTTCCATGGGATATCTGTGCAAAACTTCACCAATATTTACTAAATGTCGAAAAAACAGAACTGTGTAATGTTGGTTTTTCCATTAAATCCCAAATACGATGATTTGTTTATTTATTATCACGAGATGACACCAGAAGTCATGCCATAAACATGGCGACAAACATAAATATCTTGTTGATTTACAGATATATTCATTATTATTATGTATTACCCCGCTATCCCATACTAAATTAAAAAATTATTCAGTTTCCTGGTGTGTCCACACATACTGCGCCATGTTTCTTTTAAAACTCTTCTTCTTTGCTTGTTGTAACGTCCGTCAACATCCGTTTTTTTTTTATTCATATGGCTGTGGTTGAGGAAAAAGGTCTTTCCATTGCAGTTTTGCTTGATATACTAATTGCGCTACACCCGAAAAACCACCTCTTACCAGCACAAAAACTTTTAAACTAAAAATGAGAGTTTTGGTGAAACTGGCATTTTGCCATTAAGCAAATTTTTTCTGCAGGTTATATTCGCGCAATTTGAGGGTCAATGGAAAAGCGACTAGTGATCTTTTACTTCAGGTCATTGATGTCCTGTATCTTTGTTCAATACATGATATCTTTAACGTAACCCCATAGAAAGAAATCCAGGGGAGTGATATCTAGTGATTGGAGGTGTCCAGGGAATTGGACCATCCCTTCCAATCCTTGAAATGTTTGATTTAGAACCCCCCAACATGTAGTCCCCAATGTGGTGGTACACCATATACCTGGAAAATGATGGTTGGTGTAAGGTCATCCAGTTGTGGTGACACATATGTAGTCCAAAGGTCAAGGTCAACATTTGCAGTAATTGATCTATCGTTGAAGGAAAATCGACCAATGATTCGACTGCGCATGATTCAGCTATGGGATTAAAAACTATGATCACCACTGAGTACATAGAACCAGTCTGATTAACATATCTCATCAATTGCTTTTGTAAAACATTTTTTAAACTATAAAGAGATTTTGCAGACACCTTGTTTAGTGGTGGAACATTCAGACCAATTATAATGTCAAATCTTATTTCAATGTCAGAATACACATGAGTAAAATTAAAGTAAAACAAGAAAAGCACTCGTATAGCGCAGACCTCTGCCAAGACAGATCTGCCCCCCACCCCCCCGATCATCACCAAAATGTAATAATTTCTTCCTTGTGCCAGTATAAACATTTCCTGAAAATTCCATGAAAATCCGTCCATAACTTTTTGAGTCATCTTGCTAACAATCACGCATGCACACAAAGCAAAGTGATCACAATACCTCCTAGCAGAGGTAACAACACAGCATTGGAAAATATTCTCAGTGTTTTATATGACAATGCAAACAAAACAAACCCTAAAGGAAAAAAACCTGATCATCCTATTACTATTTGAATTATAAAATGACATTACTTTGTGGCCCACCCCTAGCTGTGATTCTGCTCACTGTGTGCTGTGTATTTTGTGTGTGTGGTTCTCAGGTGGCTGGTGATCGCTGTGGGTCTGGTCAGAGCTTACCTGGCCAGAGGAAGCTACCATGGCCTATACTATTCCATAGAGAAGCCTCTCAAGTTCTTTCAGACCGGAGCCATCCTAGAGGTGAGGAAACACAAGTGTCCAAAACACACAAATGAGTCCAGTTTGGACCAAATATTGTTTATTTGATGTCACAATAGTTCATTTGGGGGACAGACAGAGCTTTCAGGGGTTTCTTGTACACAATTCTAAACCAACCACCATGGTGACTGATTTGTTTGTACGCCACTTTCAGTTGGGCAGTAAGGCCTGAATCTTCTCTCATCTGTTGTTTTCTATCTTTTATATAAGAATTGTTCTGTGAATTCAATTAAAGGGTACTAAGTCACTGCTCCATTAGTCAGTCATGGTCAGTGACCTGTAGGGCTGCATGATATTGGAAAAAACTGACATTGCGATTTTTTTTTAACCCTGCGATATATATTGCAATATGAAAAACTACTCAGGAGAATATAATATCTGTGTGGTGCTGACGTAAATGGTCAAACAAATTAGCTGTTACCTCGTGTTGTGACAACAGGTGGAAGGCAGTGTCGACACAGAACATGTGTTTCAATATCATCCTTCTTGTAGCCAAAATAATTCCAGATAACTGAAGTTGCTTTTCTTTTGGGCACCAAGTCTTAGTTTTTGGTGATTTTCTGTTGTTCGTTGCTCATTTTTCAATGTTGTTACCAGCGACTTACTCTAGGCGCAGGGGCATGGTCTGCTTCGGCAAACTGATTAAGAACGATTGTGATTGTGTGTCAGGTACCCAGGTTGAAATTAGATGAGAACACGTTGAGTTCATTTGCCTCCTATATTGCTGGACCTGTGATGTGAATATTGCACACACGTACATTGTGATGACAGTGCTCAAACAATATATTGTGCAGCTCTAGTGACATGTTTCCTCCTTCATGGGCTGTTCCAGCATCGGTAGTGACACAGACTTATTGTATTTTTCGATTACCTGGACTACGATGGTCTGGTCATTGACCCCATGCAGCAGACACCAGTCTAAGACAACACATTGCACATTACATCAATCAGTGCTGGGTCACGTCTTTAGGAAAATGGTGGAGTGCAAAGCTTACAGCTACACAAACAAGCATGAACATGTGCTTTCAACTCAGTCTCGCTCACTGACTGCTGCTTTTTACTTGCATTCCATCACCCAGAGTCAATGATGGTATGTCACTTCTGTCCAGCAATGCCTGCTCCCCATAGGTTCTGCCCTTGCCTATAATTCATGTAATAAAAAGGTCCAGTGCGGCACATTTATGGTGATTTTTTTAAAACTGAATTTACGCCTTTCTGGCTTATAAGTAATACGCCAAACACAATTAATGCCGTAAGCATGACCAGTACAGGTACACATGAAGAAATCATTTTAAATCACTATAATACAGGGTTATTCAAAAAGAATGAACCGATTTCATTACGCAATATTTTAATACGGAAAAGCAATAGAAAAATCCGGCCAGTATTCTACTCACAGTCAACTTTTCTTTCCTGTCTTACAAGTGTTCAATGTGGCCACCACCTGCAGCATGGACAACATTAGTGTCATAAGAGAATTCCTCCAAGGCGCGTATCAGCATATCACAATCCACTGAGTTGATCGCTGTTGTTATTCAATGTTCAAGGTTATCGAGGTTAGTGGGTAGCGGTGGAACATAAACGCTATCTTTTATGTATCCCCATGAGAAAAAATCACACACGGTGTGTTCTGGGGATCTCGCAGGCCAAGCACAAAGAGCAAGGTCTTGGGCCCCCTTCCAACCAATCCATTGCTGGGGCACTTTTTCATTTAGAAAAGCTCAAACTTAGAGAACTCCTCTTTCAAATGGTCACTGACTCATTCCATGATGATGCTTGAGAATTGAAGCAATGCATCATGAAATCGGTTCATTCTTTTTGAATAACCCGGTATATTGTTTGCTAATGATGTTAGGTCACTGTGTTGCTGTGGCATGGACTATGAAATGAGGCAAGGAAGTGAAAGTATGTAGAAAAGACTGACAAAGTGGCTCTGATTTGAGTCATTTACCATCACTGTAATCAGTAAATGTTAGACTCTACAGGGTGCTTTCATTAATAACAGTAGCTGTTCGTAAGGAGGAAAACTGCAAAAAACTGAACCCTGGGAAAATGGCTCAAGAACCTTTCTTTAAACTGTGTGTTCTGTGTGTGTACCATCATAGATTTAAAACAGCTAAAAGCAACACCACTAAATGTTAAATCTGTTTCACCAAAATGAGAGAATGTAAATACAGTGGAAACTGCTCTTAGTGATCAGACTGTTCAGGTAAAATGGATCACTGTGAATGGATGATTATTTTAACTGATCTGTAAGTCAGTTTTACTACTGATACTAAGGCCCAATCCCAATTCACCCCTTAGCCCTAACCCTTACCCCTACCCCTTGGCCCTTGTACTTAGCACTATCCCTTGAAATGGAGCTGCAAGTGGTAGTGGTTGAAACATTCCCCTATGAAATGGGACAACCCTTTGAGAACTGTTACATCATCAGCAGTCATCGATGCTGCTAATAACAGATGCGACAACTTTGTTTCTGAAAGTATTCACCATGCCGTCAGCAGCTGTAACCATCTCTGTTGCATGAACTTTGGGCATCTTTTTGTGACTATCAACTATGTACTGCAGAAATGTGGTCTATAACATTGAAACAGCATTAAACGGTCGATCAAATGATAAAGTTGTTTACAAAGAAAATACATACATTTTTGTGTTTCTTTCATCACACTGCTGCACTTTTTGGCTCTGTTTACCTTCATCTTGCCAATGATTCAAACAGAATTATGGGAAATTTCTACTACCCCTTCGTTTGTAGTGTGGTCCTGAAATATCTCCGTTTTGTGGATTATACAGTCTTCCGCCTTAGCCCTTCCCCTTCATCTAATTGAGGACTGGGAGAACTCTACCCCTTCACATGTACACATAAAACAGAGGGGTAGGGGTAAGGGGGAGGGCCAAGGGGTGAATTGGGATTCAGCCTAAGGTTTACTCACTTTGAATAGTTCTTGTGTTTTTTTAGACAAAACACCCAATCAAGAAAACCATATTGCAGTATTTCAGTGTGATTAGAGCCACAAAATAATCAATAGACCATAACATGATTGTCACAAAAAGTTTAAATAGTATATCATCATATCACACAGCCCTAATACTTATTAACAGTTTAGAGGAAATGATGGTTGGTTTTTTGGTGTTTGTGTTTACTATTTAAACAGGGTTTAATCTAGGTTTCAGGGAGTCCAGGTTATTGGAATTTAGGGGTTGGAGATGGGGTTGTTTGGGGATTTTTGCCTGAAAACTCTGCATTTTAACACAACATTTGACTTTTATCACATTAGTATTTATTTTAATCATGTAGATTGTACATCTTGACATTACACTCAGTCACTTGTAAAGAAAAAACTGAAAAAATATACTGCTGACGAGGTAATCACAATGTCCTGAACTAGTTATTTACACTTTGAGTGTGAGTAAACAATAGTAACCACAAAATAAATTTGGTTAAACAATATTGAAAGGATCTGAACTGCATTTTGTGTAACCGCAAATGCAGAGAACTCTGTATATTTTTTGTTTTTTTCATTTGACTTATGTGCTGCAGTGTTGTCATTATAAGGAAGTCTTTTATGGATGCATAGCTCCTTTAGATTTGGACATATGGTGGCACTGGCCTTGTTATCTGGACAGTGTCTGGTATGTCCCCTGTAGTGTGTCACCACGCTAACCTGACACACATGACTGCATGGAAGGTCAAAGCTTAACAAGTGGGTGAGATGTTTATGTATGCACTAAATGACAGTGAAGTAATACAGCTGTATGAAGACAGTTTTATAAACCATCTAACACAGCACTGTTTTTCTTACCTTTGTTAAACGCACACATGCTCATATACACACCGCGACACACACATATTGTATGTACAGGGCAGCAGTAGAAGGTGTTTTAACAATCTTGTCCAGACAGTCTGAAGCTCAGTGGTAGACTGCTGTGTCATTTATGTCTTCCATTCAGAATATGATCTCTGTAAAGACTAAACACTACAGCCACTTAATCTAGATCAGGGATGCCACACTCATTTTCTTTCAAGGGCCACATTCAGCCCAATTTGACCTAGAGTGGGCCGGACCAGTAAAATAATAACATGATTAAATTTTAGCGCAAAACATAACATTAAGTTATAAAAATATTTACATTTACAAACTATCCAAACAAAAAGTATGTGAATAACCTGAAAAAAAAACCCTGAAATTTATCATGAAAAATAAGTGCAGTTTTAACAATATTATGCCTCAAGGTATCATTTATACATGTGGGTCCGATCAAGTGGAAGTGAACATCAACATGAAAAAGTAAATTTGCACACATCATTTATCAAGTGGGCTCATTTTTTAGCTAAAGATTTCTATTTTATTAAACTGTTTTTTTTTTTTTAAATACCACTTGTAGAAAAAAGTTACAACCGATTTTATTGGTTGTACTTTTTACACCATATCCATGCCTCAGACATAAAAATATAGCTCAAATTTGATGGAAAAAATTATATCTAAAATTTTTTTAAAGTTATTCAATGTGTCACATTTAAAAAGACTATCTGTGAACTGTTACTGAGAGATTACTCTTTATTTGTAATTTACCTATATCAGTATGGACCACCACAAGTTGTAAATAACACTGTGTTCATATTAAATGCCTTAAATAAAGCATTGTGATTATATCTGGCTTGTTGTTTTGAAAAATAAGTCAACATTTTAGGTGATGCATGCAATGGTAAAGAGTCGTCCATGTGTTAGTATGGCAGCCTGTCCACATTCTCATGTCAATAAAACAGACTTTTCAATATTTTACTCCAAAATATCTAAAAGGTTTTGTCCTACTTGATATCAATTTCTGTCGAGAACCGCATGTTTTGAATGTTTGCGTAAAAGCTTAAAAAAAAATTGATGTCTGTTTCAAGTCCACATGTTACCGAGCAGTAATTTGACATTTTTCACCTAAAAAAATTTATCTCCCCAAATTTAGTTGTACATAATGTTAAAGTGCTTATAAATACTTACTCAAATATGTATAATATGTACATATAAGTTACTCTGCTGACATCTCAGAGACTGTTGAATACAAAATGTGTCCACGTGTTACCACTTGATTGGACCCAGGTGCATTATGGATCAGATATCCAAAGGCACAAAACATTTAGTAACAGGCAGAATATTGTTCAAATTGAACGTAATTGTCTTTAGGCTTTTCATGTTGTTCATATTTCTTCAGGTTATTCGCATTTTATTGTGAAAGGATAGTTTGTAAATGTAAATAATTTCATAATTTAATCAAATTTTTTGGCATTAAAACTAGGGATGCTCCGATACCGATACCAGTATCGGGCATCGGCTCCGATACTCAGTGTGTGTACTCGTACTAATAAAAGTAATCTGATACAAATGCACCGATACCACTTACGGCCGTGTGACATTCACAGTTCAGTGCAGCAGGTACGAGGAGGAGGAATAATGTGTGGGGAGTGTGAAGAGTGTGGAGATTTTTGGAAATAAGTGATGGTGATAAAAGTAACGCTAACTGCAAGTAACGTTAAAGACACAGACAGATAGAGACACAGCGTTCTGTCCGTCCTCTGCGTACATTCCATCCGTTTTCCAGGTGCTGGTGGAGACAGAGAATACCACCGGGAGTACGGAGCGGTGCAGACTGCCGCTAGCGGAAGTGAAAACGAAACTTATCACTCATTTCTCTACCTGCTGAAGCTAAGCTTTTAAGCCTTACCAGCGAAAACGCTGCAATATTAGTATCACATTAGTGTTACCTCTGTCGTCTCCATGTTTGTTATTACTGACTTTCTTCTTCTTCTTCTTAAAAAAAAAACTGTACTCTTCTTCATGGTATTTGTCCAGTATGGTTAATTCAGAGCGGCGCCCCCTGGTGGATTAATTGAGAAATGCTCATTCCAACACATTAAATGTCAGTAGCAGCACTTTTTTTCCAGTCAGACTAATGACAACGACAATAAAGCACATTTACACAAGGAACTAAGAACTGGAATGGGATTATTAAGTACTTGTATCGGTACTCGGTATCGGCAAGTACTCAAATGTAAGTACTCATACTCGGTCTGGAAAAAAGTGGTACCGGTGCATCCCTAACTAAAACAAAGAATTTGGAGTTGTCGTTATTTATAGGCATAATGTTATATTATTTTTTTGCATTAAACCAAGAAGAAAATTTAGAGTCATTATTTATAGGTTAATTTTACTTTAGATCATATTGGGCGGAATGTGGAACCTGAACTAAAATGAGCTCAACACCCTTGACTGTTAATATCTTACTTAATATGTAATATGTAATTTTTTGTACTTTGCAAATTCATCCCATGGGCCAGATTGGAGCCCTTGGCGGGCCGGTTTTGGCCCACGGGCCACATGTTTGACACCCCTAATCTAGACTCTATTAAAGTTGACACACAAGACCTCTTCCACTTGTTGTATTGTTGTTATACAGTCATGGAAAAATTATTAGACCACCTTTGTTTTCTTCTATTTCTTGTTCATTTTAATGGTACAACTAAAGGTAGATTTGTTTGGACAAATATAATGTAGCAAGAATAGGATACCAATTTATTGATTAATTGAGTGTTGATTTATTGATTAATTTAATTATAGATTTATAACCAAACTTAAACTTAAATCAACTCAAAACAATAATTTGGAAATCTTGCATAGGTTGATAGTTCGTTGACTGCACAGATGAACCCATGTGTGAATAATAGTACACAAAGCACAACTGAGGCAATGGATTTATATACATATAAATACTTTATTAACTAAACTAAGACACACAAATAACATAAAGACAAGAGACAAATACAACAAAAGGAGCAGGAGATTATGGACAGGAGAATATGTAGATTAAGCTGGCAGACAGCTATATTCAAGATATTATAATGTTAGTGAGGTTACATTGAGGTAAACCTACTTAAATTGGAATAACACCAACTCAGATAAATCAGGAGCAAGTTTTCTTACAAGTTGTTGCGGTGTGGATGCAGCAACTGGCACGGCCTTGACGGCGGATGGATGAAGTCTTCTGACGTAGTTCGAAGCAGGAACAGGCTGTGAAGCGACGTGCTTGCGCTGGAGGCCTGAAGGTCTGGAGTTCTGAAGTTCTGAAGCTCTGAAGTTCTGAAGTTCTGCTGGCTGGAGGAGGTTCACAGCTGGCTCTGGCGGCTGGTTCTGGAAAGCTCGCCAGGAGAAGATGGAACAGCTCTGAGAGCCAAGGAGATGGTCAAGACTCCTTGGAGAAAGCTCTTTGCTCTTAGGTGAGAGCTCAGAAGAGGTGGAGAAAGCTCTTTGCGTAGGTGAGAGCAGCGAGGGTGGAAAAAGCTCTTCTCTGTGAGAGCCTGGGAGAGGTGGAAAAGACTCCCAAGATGGAAAAGACTCCTTGCTTAGGTGAGAGCAGCGAGGGTGGAAAAAGCTCTGCTGAAAAGTTGGTTTCATTTACTTTTATAGTTTGTCCAAAAACCAGCTTGCCACGCCTTCCTCGTGCATATAGATGAGTTATCGATGCCTTGGGGTGTTGCCTTCTTTGTCTGTTTTCGGCGGGAAAACGCCTCCTTTTGCCGGTCATTTACATATTTCAGAGTATCATCTCTCTCTCCCCCCCTTAGGAGAGGGAGAGAGGACCTCATGCAGACTTGTAAGAAAACTTCTCCCAACCTTAAATAAGATCCTGAAATAAGATCCTTAAACTTTGTACATCACCTGTAACCTCACTTAAGCATCAGTAAAATAATAGCATGATTATTCAGACATGCTATAAGCAGTGATACTCTTACTTTCACATAATTTACCGTGAACATGATCAGGACACACATATGTGAAACCACAGGTCAGGCAAATGGCTTAAGTATTACATGCATAAAAGAGTTAACGTGCTGAGTTAATCAACATTAACACATAATGTAATACATTATTAACATGGCACATATAGGGATTTTATCATTCAGTCCTTTGTTCGTTTCTGGGTTCATCTTCACCTCTGGATGAGCACATAATGAAACACAGATGTTGAGAGGACAACAGTCACTAAGTGTAAGCAAGTTCCATTAGGCTCATTCCTTAAGATCATCTGTCTTCGTAAATGTCATTTGCAAAGGATGTCCGGGCATTGACCTGCTAAACAACCAATCAGCATGGTTGTTCAGGAATTTGGTTTGACACGGAGAGGAAGATAATATAATTTATAATTCTGTTTTTGAGTCTGTTCACTCACTCCACCGTCATCCGGCTACAATAATGATAACAAAAATAGCTCATTAGAGTTTAATTTCAGAGCTGATAGCTAGCCATTTTCCATGTTTTCTTGATAATAACCAAAATCACTTCAGTTCTTACATCAATAGCTGTGGCATTGTACTGCCAAAAACAGTGCTTTTAGGCATTCCATGTTTTCTTTTCCGTCTGTTTTAGTCACATGACCCACAGGAGTTAGTACTTGATTGCATAACCATTGTTTTTGATGACTTTTGATGGTCTAATAATTTTTTCTGCAATTGTATTTCACTAAGGCTGCCCACATAACATGGATCCCTTCTATCGTGTCTTCACAGTATGAGTTGATTTGTTATGGATGGAGATAATGAATGGATGAATGCATTGATTATTATGGACTATAATGTGACAGACCGAGTTAAAGTAAGCTGTCCTGTTCTCCATTCCCTGATGTGTGTCGGCTAATATTATTTTCTCTTTTCCTTTTGCAGATATTGCACTGTGCTGTAGGTGAGTTTGTCTTCAGGCTTCGTTCTACACCCACTGTTCTGCTTTACAAGGAAACGGTCACAGAAAGGATCGTTGGAACTATTATAGATATGCCTGGATTCAGTAGTTTTAGACATGTTAAAAAGCACAAGACTCCTTTATGTGTCTCTATGCAGCATGAGGGCTTATCTGAATGGTTGATGACTTTAGAAATTAAGTAAATCACAAGTAAAAAGCGTCTTTGATTGTCCAAAAAAGCGCTATATTATTATTATTATTATTATTATTATTATTATTATTATTATTATTATTATTGTTATTATTATTATTATTAATAATAATAATAATAATAATAATAATAATAATAATAATAATAATAAATTTTAATGACAGGATCATGGCTGCCAATAGAAGTGACTTATTTCTGTATACGTGGGTGCAATATTAACCCTTTAGGTGGCAGAGGTTTTTTATATATATAAAATATATTAAATTTTGATATCAAGATTTCAAAAAGCTGTCTGTTTCAAACACTTCTGTTGTTTATTGCAAACTTCAGCACTTAAAAGGTTAATATTACGTTTGTTTTTATTCTGAAAAAGGCAAATTCCTAATAAGCACTTTATATGGCTAATGAAAATAAGTCCACTGTTTACATGCAGTTGAAAATTACTCCATTAATAATAGTGTTTGGTCAACATTTTCCACTGGGGGCAGATGTTCTACAGCCTCCCTCCCTCTTTCATTACTTCAAATTCCATCTGAGGAAGGTCAGCTTTTCAATATTTGTTCATATCCATGAGTGTGTTGATATCCTCATAATGTTTACCCGTCGGTATGTTTCTCCGACCGATCAGAAATGTGGACTTTTTTTTTTGATTCAACCATCTTTACAAGAGAGGATCTTTGTCTTAGTTTAGCAAACGTAAACAGGGGCTTTGTCTCCTGCTTTAAAATGCAAGTTAGATAGATTTTCCTAAAGCACTGTATGCACTGTTTCTGAAGAATCCTCATATGGAATATCAGCATATCCCATGTCTTAAACAGAAAATGCTCCATTGGTAAAAGGTCTAATTGTGAATATTTGAAAAATTCTGAATAGATATATGTTGTTAATATTGACATCTGCCATAATTAGAATAATAGTGAAATAACAGAGTGACTGTAAACAGGGTCATAGTAGTGAAACTGATTGTAGTTGTAGATCTCAGATAACAACGTTCACAAATCCTTAAGTGTTTGCCAAAGAGCGAGCTGAGAAACTGTTAATGTGACGAGGAGTAGCTGGCTCTGGCCTGACTGCCTCACTGCAGTTCACAGTCCATTCTCTTCATTATCTGGGATTTGAAGCTAAAGCAAGCTGACCTTTCCCACTGCAAACAGGCTCCCTGGAGCTGCCATACACACACACACACACACACACGCACACACACACACACACACACACTTAAGCACACACACGACTTCAGACTCCCCCCTACTGGCTGGTAGTATGTACTGCATGGTCTTGACTAATTGGTGTGTAGTTTATCTACATTTGAACAAAGCCCTTATCTGTGGAAGCAAATGTGTGCCATCAGATATTGAATGATTGTATTTTGCAATTTTTTTTTAATAGTTATATTTCATAATTTGAATTTTTTTTTATAGTTGATTTTTTTTTTTTTTTAATAGTTGTATTTCATCATTTGAATTTTTTATAGTTGAATTTTTTAAAAAATAGTTTTCATGGGTTTTTCTAGAAAAAATTAGTACAGGTAGGCGAGGGAGCAAAGCGACCAAGGGGGGGGGGGGGGTTCCCTTTTGAAAAATTGAGGTAAAAATGGAACATTCTGAGGCTATCTGAGAGGAATATTACAACTCTAGTGGCCCTCCTGCAATTTTTAAAGCAACCAATTAGGGCCGCAGCTATCAAATATTTTAGTATTTGAGTATTCTACTGAAAATTCCTTTGATTAATCAAGCAATCGGATAAAACTTATTTTTGCTTGGTTAAAGAGCAATTATAAATACACAAGAGGAAATAAGGTGTTTCACTTAATAATGAAGGACCAATTGGTTTCCTTTTTATTTATTTATTTTTTGATAATTAACAGTTTTATTTGTTACATTCATATTGTGCATGCGCAACAAAATGTATTTTCTTGACTAGAAACATTTTCAGAGAGGCAACTGCAAATACAAATAAAAATAAATAAAATTTAATTACTTTCAACTTAGTATTTCTTGTAAGTATCAAACATATAAGGCATTAATAAATAAAAAAAAAGCATAAACATTGCCTTTTTAATGTGCAACTTAACTTTGGCAGCTGTAAGTTTCAGAATTTACACTTTAGACTTAACAGGAATGTGTTGTGGCATAAAAGAGGGAAGAACATTTGAACAGGAACTTGGAACGAGTCCACGCATGAACAGTTTTACACATGTCTGCTATATTCAGGAGAATCAAGGCAATGGCCACCCCACCTTTTCTGTCTGTCTCATAACCTATAACCCCCGCTTCATTTTAGCAAAAAGTAGTTGGATTTTGCCAAAATTCAGCTGTGACAAGGTAAGAGAAAGCTTTTAGCAAGCTGTGCAACATTTTGGCCATGCTTTTGGGAAATTAACCGTGCACTGCCTAAATCTCTGCTTGTCACAATCGTAATAAACTAGCCACACATTCGACAGTAGCCATAATTAACAGAAACCTATCCCTCTGCAGGGCTAACATTATGTTAGTAAGATACATTGTCGTTAATCTCATTGATTTGCGCTACATTAATTCTATTTTATCTGGGGTCCTCCGCTCCATTCTGGGTGTTTTATGAGAAGATGCTACATCGGAGATGTGACGTTGTTTTATGGAAGGGCCGTGTTACAAAGGATACATGACACGGTGTTTACCCTGCTGTTCAGTCTGAAATGCTTCCACACTAACAACATTTTCTGTCTTTTATTGTGTTTTTTTGTCTTTCGTCATCATTGCTGTATTGACTCGCCTGTCTATGCTCGCTTCTTCTATCTTCCCACTGCTTCATCCGAATGCTTCTGCGTCCTCTGTCATCTTCCTTTGCGTGAGTAACGTAAGCGCGTTGTGACATATTAAATAGTCCGTGCGAAATGCCGTGCTTTGAGCTTTACAATTAAATAAGCGATTCCTCGAGGCAGAGAATATTCCTCGATCATTTTTTGTAATCGAGGTACTCGAATAACTCAAGGAATCGTTTCACCCCTACAACCAATCGAAGGGTAACTTATTCTTCTGTTAGAAGTGTAATAATGTTGTAAATTTCGGTAAGGGGGTGCTAGCCGAAAGTATGAGAACGCAGTGCCCCTGTTCCCCGGTTAAGAAAAACCCTTGGTTGTATTTCATCATTTGAATTTTTTTATAGTTGAATGGGGTTTTTTTTTGAATGGTTGTATTTCACAATTTGAATTTTTGTAGTTGATTTTTTTTTGAATAGTTGAATTTTTACACATATAGTTTAATAATCTGAATTCAATTATTCAAAAAAAACTTTTTTAATTCAATGTTATCAAATACAATGCATTTCAAATTCAATCTAAAAAAAATCAATATATCACGTACATCTTGGCAAGGCAAAACCAATGGAGTACCAAGCCACTTGATCCAACTTTCACCCAATCATGTGTCATGCCGGCTATCATGTGACACTCAGATGGTGGCGCCATAGACATATTATATGCACTGCTGCTGCCCATTAGAGTGATGTGCCTACAGGGCACCCATCGGACTACAGTGCAGCCAAGCTAGCACAGTGCTACTCACTGCTACTGCGCATTAAGTCTATAGAGGAAAGAGGTGTTCGTTTGCACTATTAAAGTGATCGCAAGTCGCTCAATTGTTTGCATATATTTACATGGGTTGTTTGTTACAAACATTAGACATGGAGGACAGATAGACAGACAGATACAGACATAAATAGAACAAAAGGAACTCAGAAAATGTCAACGTGTGTTCAGGTCTTTATTTTAAAAAATAGCTTGAAGGGTATATATTGCATTTCATTATTATTATCATAAAAATACTATTATTATCACTATCATAAATAACACTATTATAATTTGACTATTATTATAACAACCATAATCATAATTAATATGGCTATTATCACTGCCATATTATCATTATTATTATAACTTTGAAATATTTGAGATAAGTGCAAGAACATAAAGAATCCCCCTAGAAAAATATTTACAAATTTACAAGAATATTTACAAGAGCTGCCTTTCATTAATCAGGCCTATGGAAGCTAAAACCCCTGAAAGCAGAGAACTGTTTTGCACAGATTTGATTGATTGATCGTTTATTTCAAATATCAACATTTAAAACCAGTACAAGAAAAATCAATTAAAAAAAAAAAAACATATTTGAAAAGGAGCAGGATGAAGATCAACTTATTTAGTCCCTCCCCCTTACCTTATATTTTTACTGACCATACATTCCCATGTCAGCTTCCATAAGCCTAACAAACATTATACATATCAAAATAAATTCTGACTAAGCCTGCACAAAACACAAAATGCTACTCACATCAAAAATAAACTCTGTCCATTTCATGACAGTGTTATACGTCAAACTGATCATACTGTAACACATTTTAACTAATACTTTTGTCATATTTTCTTAACATTTTTTTTTGATTGACCTTTTTAAATGTGTTATTTGATGTAACGTCCTTCAATTCATCATTGAAGTTGTTCAATAAGTTGATTCCTGAAGTCATTGTTATAGTCAGAGTGGTGCAGCCTAATTTTGAGAAACATAGATGCTAATCTCTGTAGGTGTGAATGGTGGTTATCAATGCCAAATTGTGTTTCTTCAGTATGTTCCCTGAGCAAAAAACGATTTTTTCAAATCTGACCCAGGCCACTTTCATATGTGGTCCTAAATCTGATACATATGTGATATTTTGCAATGCGACTTCAGTCTGAACGACCAGGTCGCATTTATCCGACCTTTACGTCATTGAAATGCGACAAACGTCACAATTCTGCGTTCCAGGAGGAGGAGCAGTGAGAAAAATATATTTACTTAATATATGCCTATTATTACATCAGGACCTCTTTTGTACATGTGGGTCACTTCAGGGTCACATTCAGTTCATACCCAAAACTAATAGAAGTCACATTTAATGTGTAATATGAACAAGCACCCAAAAAAATTGGATTTTAACCAAAAGTCTGAATTGTGCATTAAGACCTGCTGTCTGAACGTAGTCTGACAGCTGTTAGTGTAGAAATTGAGTTCAAAACAAAAGCCAACACAAACAAGCATACAGTTGCATGTAAATTATCCATACGGGTCCTTTAATCTGTTATATTTGACCAAATCTATTAATATATTGAAACGGATATCATTGTCTACATTGTGAGCAGGTAGTTTTTTTAATTTTATAATCAACTGTTCCATGAATAAAGGTGTAATATTATAATATCATATATAATGTGCAAAATTGAAAGCTGTCCATTATACATTACTCCTTTGAATGTAAATCACTGGTCTGGTCCTTTTTTAAAGATTTACTGGATTACTGGATAATGAGTTCAGCAAAATTGTTGATTGTTAAGACATTATTTTCTCTGCTAATTATTAGTTAATTGTATTCAGACTCTTCAGTGTCTAAAAACATAAGTTAGATGTAGAAGTGTCCTGGTAATGTCGTGACCAAAATGTGCTTAGGTTATATAGTGGCAGTAGTCTTTTCCTTGTGTGCACTGTCACACATGATGGTGTTTCGTGTGCTTTCTCAGGAATCGTGCCGTCCTCTGTGGTCCTGACTGGATTTCAGGTCATGTCCCGTGTCTTCCTCACCTGGGCCGTCACACACAGTGTCAGAGAGGTAAGACTGGTTTCACTTTACAGGTTTTTTTTTTTTAACATACACACCTGAATCGCCCTCATATTGTATTGTCCAAATTGTGTAGTGACCGGTTGATGTACTGTTTGCCCTGTTGATAGATGGGAGAGGAGGAAACATGTAAGTAATGTCAGATGGTCTTTACAGGAATGAATCTGAATAATAACATGAATATTTTCAGAATGTTTTGTCTTCTTTGTTTCTGTACTGACATTTCTCTCCGCATACTCCTTTTTTCTGAAAGTGTGCGCAAAGTGTGTGTAGTTTGTGAGTGTGTGTGATGTGAAGTATGCCCTTAACACTGCATATATGTGTGTTTGGACATGAAATCTGTGGAATCTGCCGTGTAGTCTGCAGTGTGATCTGATCTGTGAGCATCTGAAACAAGCAGCATGATCAGCATACAGTAGAAGAACAACGGTGGCATGAGGACACACTTGACCTTTACTTTGTTCTCCTCCCACCATCCTTTTTTTTTTTTTTTTTGCATCCACTTCCACAGGTGCAGAGCGAGGATAGCGTGCTGCTGTTTGTCACAGCCTGGACTGTCACCGAGATCATCCGCTACTCATTCTACACCTTCAGCCTGCTCAATCACTTGCCATATCTCATCAAATGGGCCAGGTAGGACAATGAGATGCAGAGTGGTGTCAAAGCATGACAGACTGTTATGATAGCAGCAGCACTTAGAGCTCTACTCTGTGACACACCAAAAGCAAATGCAGAGGTCAACAGGTATCATCATAGACCGTTTAAATGAATAAGGTACAACTACCCTGACAAAGGCTTTTTGGAGCCACAAGCGTAGGGATGGGAATCAATAAGAATTTAACAATTCCGATTCCATTATTGATTTTGCTTATTGACCCGATTCCTTATTGATTCTCTTATCGATTCTCATTGGGTGAGGGAATAAAAGAGTACAAACAGGTGTGTTTCCATTAACTGTCTTTTATATTTCCATCTCTGCACAGAAAATATAACATATACAGCATGCACAAATAATAATAACAGATGACGCTGGGCCTGGTTCAGGCAGGGGGGCCACTGTACAGTGAAAGCGAAACTTAAGACGCTCTACTAATTCCTCTATGTCTCCCGTTGTTCTGCACCTCATTTCCGTTCCCCTACCTTTGGAATCTTTTATTTGAAGGGGCAGGACGTTTGTTGCCCGCACCGGAACCGGGCCCGGATGACTGCCTGGTGTTCACGCTGCTGCTAGATTCACAAGCGCCGCTAAGTAGCTTATCAAATACATGACATTCCTGTAAATGAATCACATGCTGTGTGTGTTTGAGCATATTGGAGGGATTTCACCCTTTTGAAGAAATGGAAGCTTTTTTTTTTTTCATCTTTTTGGACCGTGTCTGCCTCAACACCATGTTGGCTACGTTCTGACCAAAACAATGCAGCGTACGTGTGATGTCATCACACATGCGCAACGAAGGCGGAATCGATAAGCAGAATTGTTAAGCAGGCAGACAAATGATTCCAAGGAATCAAGCTACTGGGAACCAGTTCTTAAAAAGAACCGGTTCTTGATTCCTGTCTCTACACAAGTGTCCATATTTGGACACATTAATTCAGTTCTCCACTAACAGTACAATGATGTCAGTATCAATAATTTGGACCAAACATAAATTAAGACTTATTAAAATGCCTGTGTCATCCTGTTTCTGAGCTTTGTGTAATAAAAGTGCCCAAACATGCAGCTTGTAGTCTATAGGTTACCATTAGCTACCATTAATCTACACAGTCACAGAATCTAAACAGCTACTTTTCTACAAGGATAAAGTGCATTATCCGTTTATTCAAAGATTTTTTTTATTGTCAATTCACTAGATGCACGGGACATACAGAGAATCGAAATACTGTTTCTCTCTGACCTCGTTATTAAATACCATGCACTTAAAGCTGTGTATGACATTTGTCACCAATTTTTCATCACATCTGTAAAACCCGAGTGATAACCTAAGTGTCACGAATCTGTTAGTCTTTCCGTGATTATGCACCTGAATCACTTCCCTCACAGTGAACAACTTCAAAGTGTACCTCACCACAAACAATTCATTTGTTTACATACCAAACCGAAACGTAAACAAAACCTTCGCTTGTTTTTTTTTTTTTTTTGGCATTTCCACGCAGCCGAATTATGGCCAGAGTGGCAACAAACATGGAAATTGCTTCATTGCCTCTTGCCACTGCGGCTGTGTGGAAATGCCGAAAAAACCCGAGTCTGCTAATGGGGGACACTGTTGTCGCTGTCAAGGAAATGAGAAGCAATGAAGACCTTAAGAGTAAATGATGAGATTTTTGTGGAAAATTAAACATAAAACCTGAACATAGAAATACGTGCATAGTTATTATCATGAATGTTGCCAACTGAGCCCTTCATCTTTGTAACAAAATGACCCAGTGTCAAAAAATTACTGGCTCTCACATTCTGATGTGTGAACATCAGTGGAGGCTGCTCGTCTTTCAGAGAGGGGAAGCTCATTGTCAGCTTACTTAAAAAAATGGTCAAGTTACTTAAACATAAATTCAGCCCTCCATTCCTTTTTAAGAAAATGGTCAGTGACCTTATCGTACCAAGTAAACAAGAAAACGCTGAAATTTTGTTAAATTGAAACAAGGAAGTACAATGAGTGTGTTTTATTTACAGTGCAAGAAATGAACAAGTAATTTCGTAGTGGTTTCTCTCTTGATTTCACAAGCAGAATGCGCGACGATATTAAACTGAACTCTGTCAGGTGAAGGGGTGTATCTCAAAATAGCTGTCAATCAAACGGGAGCCAGCCTTTCAACTGATCCTCCAATCAGCATGTGGAAGCCCAGCGTCCAGCCCAGCCGACCGCCCACAGCTCCATTCACCCCCAGAGACGCTGGGTGTCCGCGGGCAGGACAACATCGTGGCATTTATCCAATCACTGTCCAGTTTTGAGGCAATGAAAAAAACTGTTCCACTCAGTCCTATTGAAGTGCATGGATGCCGAGCATCTACAGGCAAATGCATTGACCACAGATCATATGAGAAAACAGCACAAGGGGAATATAAGAGAAGTTAACAACATCGAGTCCGCTGATTTGTAATAAAGCTGATTCTGAACGAACTCGTCGTTGAGATGAATGCGTTCAAACACATTTGTAGTCAATGAAATGTCAACACAACCGTACATATTTAACCATTTAATTTTCCTAATTTTAGGGGAAGCCGAGCTTCCCTTGCAGTCTATGAGAAATCACCACTGATGAACATTCACAGAAAGCCATATTCTCCTTCTATATTACATGTTGATTTCCTATTTTTTACAGTATGTAAAGTGGTAACATGTCCTTCCATGGCTAAGTTATGAAGACAGATATTTGTCAAAAATATGTTTTTTTTGTTTTTTAATCAATACTATAACCGTATGTAAATTAGCTAACTAATGTAGCAATGTACACCATTAGACTTCATGAAACATTTGGTTTTACAAAATCTTTCTTTTTTTTTCATTTTTAACCTTATTTAACACCATTAGATTTCATGAAACATTTGGTTTTACAAAATCTGTCTTTTTTTTCATTTTTAACCTTATTTAACTAATCTCATAGAGATTAAAAAAAATCTTCATTAACCAGAGCATCCTGGCCAACACTGGTAACAATTAACATGGTTGCCAACAGGGAGCCAACACACGTACATGTACACATACACATACATATACACATACATATGCATATACACATACACATGCAAATACACATACACAGACATCATATGGAACATGAGGCAAGCATTAAATGATGAATGTAAAGAAGTAGTTTAAGTATTTAAAGGAGTTCCACAACACATCTACAGGCAGACATTTGTGCCTCCATGCCTCCTCCAGTCTCATCAGTGTGGCTTAACCACAACTCCAGCAGAGCTGCCTGTCAAGAAAAATCTTTTTTATTCTGTGAAAAGGAAAAAAAGAGCTCCAAAAGGCCTAGAAACCATGGTTGATTTGATTTTTTTTTTCTTTTTTCAGCGTGAGATTGTGTTTTGTAATAGGAGTCATTTTTAAGCCAAGACAAATCCAATGAGCGAATCTCTTCAAGTAGAATACCACTGATGATTCGTCTCCGAATCATTCTTCTGAGCTGTGATTGTTGCCCCTTTGGTGTGATCTGTTCTTCTGTACATACTGTAATGATGAAAAATAAATTACTGCAACACATAAAAGCCCTGGTATCACAGTAACAAGTCACTCTAAGTCAAATAAGCGCCCTTTACTGTATCGTTATGTTTTGAAAAACTCTAACCTCCAGGATATTTTGTGCTATTTCCTCTGTGAAAATCTGCACTGCTCTGTCTGCCTAATGGGACTCCTCTGCATCTCCAGCCAAGGCAACCGTCGTTAAGTGCCTCCCTCCCTCCAGTCTGTGTTGCTAGGTAGCAAATAAGAGCATAGCTATATTTGTATTCAATTTTGAGTGGCACCCTGCAAGGTAAAAGAAAAATTGATTGTGTGCGTTATGTGTGTGTATGTGTGGAAACATCAGATCAGAGAAGACGGTGTGACGGGGGTTGGAGTACTAGTTAAAGTCAACTTTTTTCTCCCTTTGATGTTTTGTTTCTCTGTAGAAGAAAAGGAGTTCAGTGTATGTCGCAACATTTAATTGCAAGCATTCTCCTCTTTTTCCTCATAAAACAGTTCTATGATTAAAAATGTTGAAGCATTTGTAGGGAGCCAGATTTCCTTTCATATTTTTATTTTTATTTTCTTACTTGGAGTAAGTGTAGATGGAACAACCTTCCTTCCATGTCTGGTAAATTTATAATACCTATCCAAACTAACAAGTATCTGTCTTTAAACAGAAAGTCAAAGTGCTGTCTCTTTTACTGGGGTTCTGTTGGAAGAGTCAAAGGATGGGAAATTTCTTGTATTTCTACCTCTACAATTAACTTTTACAATTTAAAAAGCAAACTGTGTCAAAATGTGTCTGTTCTTCATTGACCTCACTCCAGCAGAAAAATCATTTAAATTTTTTATTTACTTTTTTTTTTTTGGCTTCAGCTTCATAGCCCCTCCCTCTTGTTGCCAAATCAGTCCCTAATGAAACATGGGTATTGCCTCAGGTACACCTTTTTCATCGTGCTCTACCCAATGGGAGTCACCGGAGAACTGCTGACTATCTATGCAGCGCTGCCGTACGTGCAGAAGACGGGCCTGTACTCTGTCACCCTGCCCAACAAGTACAACTTCTCCTTTGACTACTACACCTTCCTCATCCTCATCATGTTCTCCTATATTCCCCGTAAGTCACTAAGTACATCATTTTTTAAATATTGTTCTTGTATGATGTCTCAATGTCTCTGACAGTCAAGTAGAGATGTACAGTACTGTGGAAAAGTCATGGTTCACCTTTATCTTTGTTATTTTTATTTGGTTTGAATGAGGATATATATTTATTTTTCATTGTCTACTTCAGATGTAAGAAAGTACAAGAGATATGTGCACAGCATTATAAACACACAAATTATTCAAGAATGTGTATTGTCAACAAAATTTAGACAGTTTTTGGGTAAGAAGGTGCAGACTTAAATACTCAGATAATAAATAAAAACAGTATAAATGCAATATGAGCACACACACAATATAAAACACACTATATGAGTATGTCCAGCATATCCCAAACGGAGCTTTCGCTGCAGCCGCCCCCACCCTATGGAACACACATATGAAAACATCAGGAACTCAGACTCAATACAAAACTTCATATCACTACTACTAACTTTTATTTTCTTGAGCCCCTTTGTCCTTTTGCTTTGTTTTGTTTGTGAAGCATTTTTGAGTGTCCAAAAGAGCACTATGTAAGTATTATTATTATTATTATTATTATTATTATTATTATTATATGTTTAAAAAAAAAAAAAAGTAAAGAGAGTATGTACAGTCGACCACAATATTATGTGTAAATAAATAGCAGCAGAGAACTATGAATCAGAACTAACTCCTACAGTCTAAATTTAGTATTGAGGGTGACATCCATCCCTGTGGCAAAACATAGATTAATTATAAGAAATGTTCAAAATGTGTTACGAAAACTAGTGTAAAACACCACAACATTAATTCATTCAATCTCATATTGTCTAAACAAAAGAGTTACAAATATGTTATGGGCAAGGAGAGGTTGCACTAACTACTTGGCACTTTGGTTGGTAGAGGCTGTTTTTTTCTTAAAAATTTGGTTGTAATGCTGTTAAAAAATGTTTTTCTTTTTTAAGGGTTTTTTTAGAGGTTGTTTTGTGCTAAGAGAGGTTCACAAACCTGAAGTGTAATCTTAAAAATCCTAACAAGTCTTGAAATTGCTTAGAGCAGGTCAAGAACTGCAGCAGCAGTTTTGGATACAACAACTTTATTAAAGGGGTCATATTTTGCTAAACCCACCTCTATTAGTCTTTGGTACATTTATCTGTGTATTTGGACCCTAATAGTTCAAAAATTTTGAATTTGAACCCTCCAGATGCTGCAAAGCTGTCTTAGTATTCATTTTTGCAAAAATCGAGTGGATTTCTACAACCCGTTTTGATTCCTGCTTAATTTGTTACGTCTATAACTAGTTACGTCACAACATTTGCACATATGAGGTCAACACTTCCGATTAACATTTCTCAGAATACAACATAATTGTTTGTCAGCAGCAGCGGTTGTAGTAAAAACTGAAAATTGGTCCAAACTTCGAGCTGATTACCTAAAATCTTCAGTTGTTGGTTGAACGTGACAGAGTAGCACAGCCAACAACCAGGAGGTGGTGACTCATTTGCATTTAAAGAGCCAGCGCTCAAAACCCCCTTCTAGTGTCATTAGTTGGTTGAATTAAAAGGGTTGAAGATGGACCTGTGGAGTTGAATTAATGAAGAATTCAGACCCAAGCATAGCATTTACAGTTTATGTAGACCACAGGGAAATGTTTTAAAATGCATAATTCCATTTAAAAAAAAAAAAAAAAAAAGAAAAGTATCACTCCTTTTAAAGCTTGACTGACACGTTTCAGCTGTGGTCTTCATCAGGATCATCATAACATGCACAACCAGGTGCATTTAAATAATTTATAAACATGAATCAAGTTTTAAAAAAAGCACAAGGAGACATCCAGTCCTCTACATCCACACATGAATTGGTCAGTGGGGTTTAGTTTTAGAAAAAGGGAGAGAACCTACCTCTGGACTTTACCAGTCTTTTTTCGGTCTGTTCCAGGTGATGTAATCATATGTGTTCTTGTGTCTCTGTTTCAAACACAGGAGCTGTCGATGTTTCACTTCCTCTCTGACTCACACTCACACCTGAAACCTGTCACAAACCTGTCCCTATCAGGCATTATTTTGATGTGGCTAAAGACATTCATTTTGCCTTCTCTTTATGTAAATATACTATTTTCTTTTGTTCAGACAAGGTATAGTTTTTAGATGTTACCTGCTTGACAGTTTCGACTGTGACTCCAGTCTTCCTCAGAAGCGTCATCCGTTGTGCTGCTGACGTGTCATTTATCAGCTGGTCAGCTCGACAGACCAATTAGAGCCCATCGAGCCGGCCGCGCCTCCTCCGCCTTGGATGGTCTCTGGAGGAGGGAATCCCAGGTGTGCGTTGAGGGTGTATGCCCCCTCGTCCCAGTTGATGGTGCCACTAGCCCGCTTCCTGATCTCTATTGCCTCCTTGATCCAACATTTGAGTTTGTTTGTCTCAGATGTTACGATTGTCCCCTTATCCCAGTCCATGATGTGGTTGTGTCTCCTACAGTGGTCTGTGATGGCTGATTTTAGGTTCTCCTGTTCTGCTTTTTCCTTTTGAGTCCGTGTGAATCTCCCCGCTGTCTCCTTTTCGCATTCTTTTTGGTGTTCTTTTTTCCTTGTGTTGAAAGATCGTCCTGTTTCCCCGATGTATGTTTTGTTACATGATTTGCATGGTATCTCGTAAATGATGTTGCACTTTTGGTCCGGTGCTATTTTGTCCTTGGGGTGTACGAGTAGTTGATGGAGTTTTGTGTGTGGTTTTATGACCATGTTGATGTGGTGTTTTTTCATGACCCTCTGTATTGGTTCTGTTATCCCCCGGATGTATGGTATAGTTATGAAATCTTTTGGTTTGTCGTCGGTCTTTTTTGTGTGTTTTGGTTTTTTGTCTTTGCTCTTCTTTTCTTTGTTTTTGACTTGTTGTTTGCCTTTGTTGATGGCCCATTTGGGATATTGACAGAGTGTAAGTGCATGTTGAATATGTTTTTCCTCCTCCTGTCTGTCTTGTTCATCAGTTATGATGGTGGTCTGTTCATAAAGTGTTCTGACAACTGAGGGTTTGTGCGCTGTTGGGTGTTCTGATGTCCAGAGGAGGTACTGGTCGGTGTGAGTGGGTTTTCCGTATACTGGGATTTTAATACTGCCTTCTTCTCTGTGGTGGATGTTCATGTCCAGGAATGATATGGTCTGGTTTGTTTCTTCTTCGTGGGTGAATTGTATGTTACCAGTTTTGTCAATGCTTTTTAAGTGGTCTGTAAGTTCTTGTGTGTGTCTGGTTTTTATTTTTTCCAGGATGTCATCAACGTATCTCTTCCAAAGTGATGGTTTGCAGTGGGTGGGTGCTGTGTGGATGGCTTTGGTTTCCAGGTCCTCCATGAAAAAACTGCTCATTATTACAGATAGTGGGTCTCCCATAGCGAAGCCTTCTTTCTGTCTGTATATTTTGTTTTTGACAGCAGGGAGATTCACACGGACTCAAAAGGAAAAAGCAGAACAGGAGAACCTAAAATCAGCCATCACAGACCACTGCAGGAGACACAACCACATCATGGACTGGGATAAGGGGACAATCATAACATCTGAGACAAACAAACTCAAATGTTGGATCAAGGAGGCAATAGAGATCAGGAAGCGGGCTAGCGGCACCATCAACCGGGACGAGGGGGCATACACCCTCTTGCACACCTGGGATTCCCTCCTCCAGAGACCACCCAAGGCGGAGGAGGCGCGGTCGGCTCGATGGGCTCTGATTGGTCCGTCAAGCTGACCAGCTGATAAATGACACGTCAGCAGCACGTCAGATGACGCTTCTGAGGAAGACTGGAGTCACAGTCGAAACTGTCAAGCAGGTAACATCTAAAAACTATACCTTGTCTGAACAAAAGAAAATAGTGTATTTATATTATTTTGATGTGCAGTTACCTCTCACTGAATGTCTGTACATGGTTTTAATTGGTTCCACATATATTCCTGACTCTTCACCTTAGCCTGATTGTTACTGTTATTACCTCCAGTTTAACACTTGCGTCATCCTGTTGGTGTCTTGTTAACCTACCCACTTACTGTAGAAACACACAGTCTTACCAGTCACAGTCCAGAAGCTTCATTGCATTATAAGAATTACAGCACACAGTATTTCCAGTATGATATTGAGAAAGTGTGTCATTTTGCTCACTGCAAAGTGACGTCAATTTATAACATGAAACACATTAAAGGGTACCTGTAGGGTATTTTCATTGCTAGCTATTTCAAAAGATCACATATAATACTAGCGGTTCCACCTGACAACTTACATAATAGCCTGTTGTCAAGTACACATGAGTATTAAGTCGATGCTCCATCAATCAGTCATGATTGGCAACATACTGCCTTCTTCACAGGCTGTTCCAGCACTGGTAGTGACGCAGAGACTCATTATATTTACAGTACGTAATGGTTTTACCCCAAACGCTGCCACCGCCGGATATCCTTGTTGTGAATGCAATAACTAGGACAGATTTGGTTGGATTTATTAGTCCTTGATAACTAACAGTTATCAGGTTGCCACCATCAAAATGATGATTTTACCTAAAATTAACTATTCATTTTCCATGATACCCATCAAACCATCCTCTAATTGGTTTAAGTCACTGGACTCACATGTATCTAAATTCCTTTGGGAAAACAAACCATCACATATAAGTCTAAATACATTACAACAGACCAAAGACAGGGGCGGTTTAGACCTTCTCAACTTTGGCCAATATTTCCAAGCCAATAAGCTGCAGTATATCTCCAAATGGCTCAAACCTAGTTATCTAGATGAGCCATGGCTAGATATAGAGCAAGCAATGTGTGATGATCTAGCAATCTCTGACTTACCATTCATTAGTTCAACCATTAAGCATCATAAATGTTATAAAAGTGTGAACATCAGCTCCACTCTGACAGCCTGGTGGGAATTTCTTAAAATAAACAAATGTTCACTCATTCCATGTAAGCAGACACCCATCTGGAACAATCCTGACATCCTGCAAAATAAAAGAATTATAAACTTTACTCAATGGAAGAACAAAGGAATAACATATTTAGAAAATATCATAGTGGATGGAAACTTTGTACCATTTGACACGCTTACTTCGCAACATGGGATTAGCAGCACCAAATTTTTTGAATATCACCAAATCAAATCTATTATAGGTAAGAAATATACCCCTAACCAGTTAAACCTGCAACTACCAATCAAGGTGGAAGAATTTTTGAACCTCCGCACCCCAAAGCTACTATCCGAAATATATAGGCTTAATGCTGAAACAGACGACTTAATCTACCTACCGACCTCAAAATGGGAGACAGATTTATCCAGTGAGTTTGATCAAAACTCATGGTCACAAATATGTTCAAATACATTTAAAATGACTAAAAACTCGAATTTACAACTAATTCAGTTCAAAATTCTTCACAGAATTCATTATACAGGACAAAGGATGTTCAAGATGGGTCTCACACACTCACACATCTGCTCACAGTGCACAGATAACTCTGTTGATAACTACGTACATGCCTTGTGGCAATGTGCACCTGTCCAGAGGTTTTGGCTTCAGGTATGTGAGGACCTGTCCACATGGTTCAGATGCGCTAATGTTCTGTCAAATATTCTACCTCTTGGTCTGCCAACAGTTTCTTTCCCAGTGCTGTGCGTAGTCTTAACAACTCCATATCACATACTTAACAGTGTATGGTGTATGTTTTATTTTTGTATTTGTGTATAAATTACGCACTTTATATTCATGCACTTTGTCCAAGTGAGTGTCGGTTGATCTTCGGGGGCACCTGTCTTTTTATTACTCTTTCATGTAATTTTTCATAGTTTTTTTACCTTGTACTGTCTTGTATTTTTATGCTGAGCTCTTGCAACTCGTTTTCCAATACAGTTTTTCTGCAAATGGCAAATAAACTGATTCTGATTCTATAAGTCATCCAAATGGAGGCGCTTTAGTTGAAAATCAGTTTTTTGGGTATAAATCTAGCAATAATAGCAGATTGAGGTAAAATTTGGTTTATATTGATTGTTTTACAAATGTCCATTTTCGTGCAACCATCCAGAGTTCATATGGTGTTTTCATTCACTAGGTGGAGTTTTTGAGAAAAAATTGGTTAACAATTATTGTAGATAGATTTATATATAGCAGAGGATTTCGGGGATATACCCTTGCTGCCGACCCCCAACAGCATAAGCCTCGTTGCTATTCCCAATTACCTGGGCTGTGATGGACTGGTCACTGACCCAGTGCAGAAGACACTTGTCTAAGATGACACATCATCGTCCCGTGCTGGGTCACGTCTCTAGGACAATGGTGGAATGCAAACGTTACAACTGCACAAACAACAAGCGCTGACATGTGCTTTTACTCGCACTCACCCAGAAACAACAATGGTACGGCACTTACGTCCAGCAGTGGCTGCTCCCCATAGGTTCTGCCCACGCACGTAATTCACGGAATAAAAAGGTCCAGTGTGGTGCATTTACGGTGTTTTTTTACTGAATTTGCTGCTGCCCATAGGTTCTGCCCATGCACATAATTCATGGAATAAAAAGGTCCAGCGTGGTGCATTTACGGTGTTTTTTTTACTGAATTTGTGCCTCTGTTGTTTATAAGTAATACAAAAAGCACAATTAATGTTGTAAGCATGACCAGTACAGGTACAATTTAATGAACTTTCTTCTTTTTTTTTTTTTTTTTTTTGTAGTACTAGTAAACCATTTTTGTTGGTTCCTGTAAAATGGGTTCTTTGTTTAAAACATTTGCGAACTGTACAGAACTCTACAGCACTAAGAGATATGAACTCTATACCACTGCTTTCACTCCCTGTTTGTTTCAAGGTTGAATTTAAAAAAAAGATCTGTTGTTTTTAAAACTCCTCATGTCCTGGGTCCAGATCAGATTTTAGACTATTTATCTCCTTGTAAACTTGTGCACAGTCTGAGACCCTCCGGCAGTGCTGTTGGTCTGAAATGACCTAACAAAGGAAACCAGGCTGTGTCAGCTCAAGTCAGTTAAAGGTACAGGTTTTTGAAAGGACAGATAGTGTTACATCAGAAAATTAAAACATGCTCTATGTTTTAGATCAGAGATTACCAAATGTTTTCAGCTCAAGGCCCAAAAGAGTAATTTGCTGTCCGTTCAGGGGCCAAACATACAACATATGGCATGGAATTGCTAATGTGCAAATGGTGTCACCTTGTTTATGACTTCTTTAAAATTACATATTTATGTTGTTTTTAACTTGTTGAATCTTTTTTTTCTCATTCTCATTTGTTTTTCTTTTATTCATCTTTTGTGTCTTCTGTCTTTTATATGGTTTTCATCTTCTGTCCTTGATGCTGTTTTTGTCTTTTTGCATCTTTTCCATCAGACCGGCTTTTGTGTCATTTTCTTATTGTTGTATCTTTTACTTCATTATTTTTTTATTACATTTTTTATATAATTTACATCTTCTTATGTCTTTCATGTTGGGTTCATCTTGTCATGTCCTTTACATCGTTTTTGTCTTGTTGTGTCTTTAACATCATTTCATCTTTTACATAACTTTTGTCTTTGTCTTTTCTTTCATTTTCATCTTGTCACTACCTTTAAGTTTTGATCTTTTTGCATCTTATGCTTAGTTTTTGTCATGTTACGTCTGTCATGTCATGCCAGTTTTATTTTGTCATTTTCATCTTTGGTCTTTTACAACTGTGGTACCTCCCCTACATTTCCCATGGCTTTACTCGGATCAGCTGTTCTTATTTCAAATAGGAGAACAATTTCACATTTTATATTATTGCTGTATATTTCCCTCTGACAACTGGCAATCCATTTCAAAAAAAACAAAAAGCTTATAAACTTTTTCAGCTTGTTTATGGCTCATAAAGTGGGGAGATTAAATCTGTTCAAACCAGTTCTAAACAGCATGAGTGTGCATACATTGTCAGGCTAAAAAGAAGTCACACATGCAATTTTCTACTGCACCACCTTTTGGTTTTGATTACAGGAGACATTCACTGTCGCTTTTCCATTGGACATATGTGTAAAACTTTACCAATATTTACTAAATGTCGAAAAAACAGAAGTGCGTAATGTCAGTTCTTCCATTAAATCACAAATGCGATGATTTGTTTATTATCATGAGATGATATGAGAAGTTATTCCATAAACATGGCAACGAACATAAATATTGTATTGATTTACAGATATATTCATTATTATTACATATTACCCCGGTATCCCGTACAAAATTAAAAAATGATCCAGTTTCCTGGTGTGTCCGCACATACCGCGCCATGTTTCCTTTAAAACTCTTCTTCTTTGCTTGTGGTAACGTCCATCAACATCTGTTTTTTTTTTTTTTTTTTTTTTTTATTCAAGTGACTCTAGTTGTGGAAAAGGTCTTTCCATTGCAGTTTTGCATGATGTACCAATTGCATTACACCCAAAAAACCACCTCTTGGCAGCACAAAAACTTTTCATTGAAAAACAAGAGTTTTGGCAAAATTGTCATTTTTCCATTAGGTACATTTTTTGCGCAAGTTAAATTGGCGCAGTTTGAGGGTCAATTGAAAAGCGAATACTGTGACATCTTTTTTTGCCATATAATGCTTATGTAGTGTCACAGTAAGTTTCATAATAATTTTTTCCATCCATAGTTGCATTGTCCAATCTTTTTGACATTAAATACATGAGAGGCTACTTACTGCATCAGTCAGAGTTCAATAACCTGTTCCAGCTGAAACATTATTAACCACTGCAGTACTTACCCATGGAAGGATCTGAACTATTTGTTTCGTTAAATCCAGACAGTTCCTTTTTTTGTCTAGGCTGTTCATTTAACTCTGACGCAGTAAGTGTCCTCTCATGTCTTTAACCCTTAAGGGTCCATGGTCATGGCCCTGTGACTGAATTACATGACATATTCAACATGTCATAGTGTCAGAAGTCAGTCACATAGACCACTGGAGAGAATTGCATTCAAAAGTGCAGACTTGAAACACTCTCCCATTTTTTATTTGATGTTGATAGAGCAAATACAACCAGAGATATGACAGTTGGAACTCGGAGCAAACAAACATGAATAAAAGTATGAAAATGAGGTGGGGGTGTGTTGTATTTCTGACCATATCTTTGTCGTTTTTTGTCCTTTTTCAAAACATAAAAAAAAAACTGGCTGAATCTGCTGATTTTCATCCATGACTGCATTAGCATTACAGGTAAGGGTGTGAATGACCCCCACCTGAATCAGAAAACCGGAGAAAACGCCTATGTAAAGATATGCTTTTATGTCAAATATTTGAGTATAGATTTAATTCATTACAATTTTAATTTTATAGACCTAATATTTGGAACCAACATTAACTTTTAAAGTCTTTGAAAAGGTTCGTTAAGCATCTTTGTGTTATTTATGCAATAAATTATATACATTTTTCAAATCGGATTTTATATTTTTTGTGTGTCTTTTGGCCTTTTGTGTTGACATAGTAGGTTAAAGTGAAAAAAATAATAGGCAGATGAGATAGATGAAGTTGTGCTGAAAAAAAAAGATACCCAACATGGGTATAATAAACATTTCTTTATGTAGTATATAAAGGCAAAATCAAAAGTACTCAAAAATGGCCAAAATAGGCTCAGACCCCTAAGGGTTAATGTCATAAAGCCTGGACAATACCAGGACTGATCAGTATCATCAGGCTTGTGACAGAAGGGTTCAGGGAGAATGAGACAGATTAGCCTCCATAAAGTCCAGACTCTAAATTAAGATGTGATGAAGACTTGATGCAGTGGTCCGATTCTCCATCATCAATAATCAAAATTAATGCAACTATGGATGGAAAAAATATTATTAACCTTATTGTGACATGACATAAGCATTATGTGGCAAAAAAGATGTCACAGTGAATGTCTCCTGTTATCAAAACCAAAGGTGGTGCAGTCAAATATTGCATGTGCAACTTTTTTTTTGGCCAGGCAGTGTGTTTAATCCCAATGCTATATGTCTTTATTAATTAAAGGTGGGGTATGAGATCTTAGAAAAACGGTTCAAGCAAGCTACATTTTGAAAATACTCAATTCAAAAGTCCAAACCCCTTTCTTTAGACATCCCCCCAAAGCCACGCCTCCAGAGTACTGGCACGCGCAATGCTTGTTCTCGAAGGTTCACGAGCACTGCACAGCAACAATTCACCCGGCTCCGGCAGCCCTGGCCCCGATCCATGCATACCTCATTCAGTCTCCTCCAACACCCCTGCTCTTACAGAATAGCCCCCGTTCATACCTATCTGGCTAACGTTACATTTCCTAGGGATTTATGTTAGTGACAAAACAGTTTGCCGGTGAACTTTCCATTCTAATATAGCTAATATAACCAAGCTCTGGCTCAGGCTTTGTTTCCTGTACAAGTGCTCCAAACCTCTGAGAATGCTCGATTCATGCACAAAGAGGGGTATGCGCAGAGGGGGGAGGGGGAGGGACAAATGGCAGTTGAGTTTTATGACATATCACCGTTCAATCATTTCGATTGGGCGCTTAAAATGATTGGATGGTGTTTTTTCAATCCTGTCTGTTCCACAGGTGTCAACATTTTTGTATTTTTGAGTTAGAGCATTTAATTAATTGGTTGTAATTGGGGTGTGAAGGGGATTTTAAGCAACATAGTAAAAAATGCTCCAGGAAAACATCTCGCACCCCACATTTAATATTTAATAACCGATGTGTCAGTGAAAAGCCAGCTGAGAAAACAGGCTGGTCTGATGTTGTCCTTGTTGTTATCACCCCTCCAGTGTTCCCCCAGCTCTACTTCCACATGATCCGTCAGAGGAAGAAGGTTCTAGGCCACGCAGAGGACTACAGCAAAGTGGAGTGAGCTGGTCAAACATTCAGACGCAGAGCAACCAGCCAAAAGAAGAGAGAGCATTTCCAACTCAACAACAACAACGTCTGCTTAGCGTAAACACAAAAGCCCGACCAGTTCTCAAACTGCCAGAACTGCACCGGCAAATTGATCCCAGTTAACTTCCTTTTCCAGCTGTTGTCTGGGTGATTATAGATGCTCACAAAACCTCCACAAACTGTCTTTTTTTGTTGTTGTTATTGTTTTATTTATGAACAATCTGCAGTTTCTTTGGCCGCAACTGTAAAAAAACAAAAAACAAAAAAAACAAACAGAATAAACAAAAAAAACCTTGTATTTTGGTTTATGGAGCTGCAGTGTGAGTGGTGAGCAGAACTCCGACACAGCAGTGCATTGACTGGAAAGATGCACTGATACAATCAACAACCTCCTTTTACTAAACAACACCAAGTAGAACATCCCCAGTAGATTCCTCACCATGCTGATCCGCAGTTATAGGCCTCTAGTTAGAAACATTCTCTTTCCTTTTACTGCAGTGTAGAAAGAATAACGTGAAGATGGCTATAGAATTGAAACTAGGTTGTGTTCATTGGTGCAAACTGTGGTCCAGATTTTTGAAGTGTCTTTTTGTGTTCTTTCATCCATTACACTCAGAGGTTGATAACATTCCTTACTTAGTTCAATAAACCTTTTTTCATTCTGTATTTGCATGGCTTTCTTTCTGTTTTTCTTTTGCGTTAGTTTCAGTGTCTGCTTGACCTTTTTTTTCCTCAGGTGCATTTGTAGTGGTTTGATATGCATTTTGAAGGTCCAGGATGTAAGATTTAGAAGGATCTAATAACAGAAATAGGAGCTAATGTTCATAATTATGTTTTGATTAGTATCGAATGGAACAAAAATGAGAAGTATGGTGTTTTCATAACTCAGAATGAGTCGTTTAGATCTACAGTGGGAGCAGTTCCCATCTACAAAGTCCGCCATATTGTTCTGCCTTTCTCCTTTTTCCATTTTATAGGAGGTGGCGTCCAGTGTTAAGGTGCATTACCATCACCTTTTACATTTTAATGGGGACCAGAGTCATTATCCCCTTTATTACAAATCTCTGATTGGACAGAACAAACAGTAGCCCCATTTCCATAAAATATCAGGCAAATTCTAAGTGAACTTCTGAAAAATCACACTAAAAGAAATCTGAGTAATATGATTTTTTCCTGTAAACAGGATGAAGCAAATAAACTAACGTATGTTCCAAAAAAAAAGGAAAATCAGACTTCCTGCATTGATACTTTTCAAAATAATTAATCTAAATGCTTTTTCAGGGTATTAAACTATAACTTGTTACCTACTTCTTACAGAAAACCACATTTAATTTGGTTCCATGGTCAAGGAGAAATGTGGATCTTTGTAAAGCATGTCATGGGTTCATTTCTTCCAAGTTTAGCACTTGGATGCTCTTGGCATCCATATGAATGAAAATATTTTGCTCACAACTGGCAGAGCAACTAACAAATTCAAATTCTGTGCATAACATTATATCAATGGTGTGCACTCGTGAGGTTTTGTTGGTGAAAGATGTATTGATCTCTCAATTATCATTTTGCATTTGTTCCCTAAGAAGCTAACAGCTGTTGACAAACATTTCACTTTCTTACCTATCCAATACTCAAACTGCAAATTCGGTATGGTTGGTTAGCAACTTATCCTGCTCAGAGAGAATTCATTGTGTAAAGGTACACTGAACAAACAACAATCTTGACAGAGTAAGGGAGGAGTTTAGAGAAAGGTTTGATCGGGATGCCTCAATGAAAAGACACTCATTTCCAACTAAGACAAAAATTGAAAAAATATACCATAGCTTTACATAACATCAGAACTTATTTAAAAGAAGTGTTAACATTTTCCATTATACACATGATCTCTTTTTAAAAAACACCTCAATTGAGTGTACAAACTTTTATTTTTTTTTTTTTTATTTTGCTGTCTCCATGAACATTTTCCAATCCAAAACTCAAACTGCATTAAAATACCTTCTTGGAAACCCACCTACTGACTTCAACAAAGAACTTCTACTTTCATTTGTGTGGCCACCAAAGGGGAGGGTGAGGTGGTGTTCAGTCTAACATCACCAGTAGATGTCACTAAATATTATGCACTGAACCTTTAAGTTAAACTTCACAGATTTCATGAGTATTGTGAGTTGTGTTAGGTTTTGTCATTGTTTTGATGGTTTATACATATACCTGAAGTAGATGATGTAGTATTTGGGTGAAGGGAAATGTGTAAAATAATTCCAGAAATAGTATGCTTTCAGTTAGGGCTGGGTATAAAAATCGATTTAATCAATCTTAGATCGATCTCATTATAATTTTGCGTAATCAATTAATAGTGGATGAGATCGATTTTTAAGAGCAGGACCGGGAGTATGCGGAACCGCGGGCGGCTCCGTCTTGCGAAGCCCTGGGGAGAACTTGGTCTCGCTTGCAAAAAAGACGCGGTGAGGAAAACCTCTCCGCTGGAGGTCCTCCAGCCTAAAACTCGAACCCGCAGTGTGAAGGAAGTGGCCGTCTGGCGAGTCGCGGAAGCCGGTCGTTCTTGGAATAATCACTTGCATCCATACTATCCCCTATGGCTGAGTATGGAGTTTGAGGAAGAGTATAGCGACAACGTGGCCCTAACCCCCGCCTCGCCCCGCCCAACATTCACGGAGCACGTGCATACCCCCCCAGACCCGCTCCTCTCCGACCAACAATCATGGAGCGCACCCCCCACCCCCAGTGAGCAGGGCCACCTTAACCTAATGGTAGGCCCCGGGGCTGAGGGAGGTGTTGTAGGCCCCCCTGTCCCATCCTTCAAAATTACCAAGCCTCATTATAAAATATAATATCTTGGTAATCTACAACAGCGAGTAGATTGTAACCAAGATGGATGGAAGTTTGACTTCATGATAAAAATTATTGTCACCAACCATCAACTGTCAGGAAAAACAATTATTTAACAGCAGCAACAGATCAAACTATAAAGCCTGAGAACCCATGCACCTGCACATAGGTGTAAACACAACCCCCCCCAGCTCACACAAACACACACAGCACCATGGACAGTGACATGGAGATAAAGTGCTTCTCCTGTATGGCTTTCAATGGGGAGGAACTTTACAAAGTGCTCTTCTATACAGCCCTCTGGCGATACATAGCACAGAATGAAAGTCAGCTGGTCCAGATGTGGAATATCTGGTGTGGGGTCCACACTGAAAGCAAAATACTTTGCAACTTTCACTCGACTGATATTTTCATCCAGCACCTTCTGTGCCATCAGCTGTATGAATTCCTCACACACATTTAGAGAAAGGTTGGATGGAGTTCCTCTGTCAGTGTTTCCATATTTTTCAAAATGAGCCTTTAAAAAATGATCAAACTGGCTGATCAGTTCCATACTGCCCAAATCATTTCCATAGTTGGTGTCTCCAAACCTGTGGCTATCACTCTTGAAAGCTAGCCCACGCTCAGCTAAATACTTCACAACAGCGACAACCCTCTGTAGAACCTGTGTCCAATACTCACACTCCTCATCCAACTGTTTTTTTAGTTCTGAGTCCACTGTCCCACGGCCAGCTGCTTGATTGATATAAGCGATCATGGCCTTTCTGTGGGTGTCACCAGTTTCGTGTTCTGCTGTGCGATCACCTGCATGTTTCCAATCTGAATATCCCCCATTAACAAATACCGACTTTTCATTTTTCTCACCAAATATCTTGCATGCAAAACAAAACACACTGCCTGCTGATGGTGAATAACAGCCATTCTCTACTAACACACTCTCCGTTATTTAGCTTGCGGCTGAAATGAGTTCTAGAACAATCCCGTCTCTGATGCTTGTATACACGCTCTGATGCACACAGTGTCTGGATTTTGGCTCGTCTCTGGTCCCATTTTCACCCAGTATGCGTGTACCTGTTGCTGGTCAAAGTTGTTTCCCCAACGACCCGGGTCACTGCTGAAGGGCTCATCTGGCTCTCCTCCCCCGCCCTGATGCTTCTGTCTCCCCCTCCTTCTCCCCCTCTGTGGCTGTTAACTCCACCTGCATGGGCCCTGGCTCAGCTGCTTCCTCCACTGGTTTCATTTGGGGCCTTTCTCCACTGTCATGTGAGGTTGATTTAAAGAACCCTGTCAGCTTCGACATGGTCTTTAATAATTCTGACTCTCGATCATGCTTTTCTCGTGCCAGTTTTCTTTCATGGGCACCGCTCTCAAATTTCTTCTTCCCCAACATTTTGTAACTGAACTGACCTCTTGACACATGGGGGCGGGGCTGGGCTTACCAATTGGGATCAATATGCAGCTTCAGACGTGCGTGCAGTATGTATAAAAAGATAGACAGGAAAACTGACAAATTACAAATCGATGGTAGTTTTTATGCTTATGGAGTACGTAAAAATGATAGGCCCCTTAAGTCAGTAGGCCCCTGGGCTTCAGCCCCGGTTAGCCCGTGCATTAAGGCGGCCTTGCCAGTGAGTAGAAGCCTCCAGCCATAAAACAGAATAACGATGACGAAGTCCGTTCTGATCCACTGTACAAACATGGCAATGTTTCTGTCCTGTTCATTATTTAAGAGCACATTCAGCAATGCACTGTTGAAATGTCATATTTATTTCCTTTCTAATATCAATATTGATAACAGTATTGATGTGTTACTCAAATACTCAAATAATCAGGTTACAACTCAAAATTGTACTTTGGTATCACTACATTACTCTGAATCAATCAATTAATACTGAATCGAATCGAATCGTGATTAATCGATTCAGAACCGTATGAATCGAAATCGAATCGATCATGGAAATTGGCCATGATACCCAGCCCTACTTTCAGTTTTCTTTTGGTCTTTCTCCTCATTAGAATAAGCATTAGTTTATTTTTCATTAATCACCCAAAAACCTTTTATTAAAAGTTACAACATGACGCAAAAAAGAACAGACAGCACAAAATACAGTAATTATACAGGTCTCTACTTGATGAAAAGAGTTGAACAGTTCATAATGTTAGCAAATTGGTTCTGACAATGTTGCACCCATGTTATATGTTGGAGCTTTAACGCTGGAGTGTTTAGTTGTGCAAAGTTGGAAGCTGCTCTGTTTAAAGCCTAAGTACAGTTTTACTGACCTGAACTGACATGCTGAAGCCTGCTACACCTTCAAATACATCCAAGGCCATATTTCCATTACTACATCACAGAGAGAACAGTGACCACTAGAGGGAAACAGAAGTAGAAAAAGTATATGCTCACACCAGATACTTCTTTTCAAAGTGTTACTGTTGCTATTAGATTACCTGGCCCTGTAAGAATAATGCTCTGAGTACAGAAATGGGTCTTCTTACTATTATTATTGTCATTATTATTATTTTAGATTGTTTTTTTTATTTTGAGTATGTGGGACTGACTAGGTTTAGTTAATTTTTTATGTAGGTTTTCGGGTATTATATGGAAAGCCTTAAGAAACAATGCATAACATCAAAAGTGATTTTGAGTTTACATTGTTGAGTAAAGTTCACTTTTTTCTCCAAAGCTGTTATTTAAAATTATCACACAGTTTCAAATATTTTTTTTTTTTATCAAATTGAAGTGAAGACCAAAAAATGGATTTTACCTCCAGTCTTACTCAGTTTTAGTTAATTTTATGTTGTTCGCAGCAGTTGTTTGTTTGTTTTTTGGAAAACTATCATTTTCATTTCAGTTCATTTTTAACCATATAAATACAATTTTATTCATCATTTCGGCTAAAAGTTCAGTATATAAGATTTGCACTTTGCTTGTGCGCTTTTATGAAGTTTATGTTGGAATCTGTGCTGAAAACGTTAGCTTATTCCATTTCTAGCTAACTAGTGCCTCAGTTGCCTACATCCATGATAGTGGCCTTTCTACTAAGAAGACGCAGGTTGCATTTTAAGAGAAAATCCTCGCATGTGCTCTCAAGTTCTTCAGTGCTTCTTTCTTGTGCCTCTTTGGCAGAAACAGTGTGCAACATTAGCTACTGTTAGCTTCGAAATGCTATCAGCTAACGTAAACTCACGAAAGCATACAAGGGCATGCAAATCATTTCAAGCATCATATGCAAACCCATGTTGAAGCTCCTTTATTGTTTTCACTGCTATTTTTTTGTTAAAGTCTTGTTTTCGTTAAGTATAATAACCCTGCTGAGCTCTAATCTGTGAGAATTTGTAACGGAACTTTATACTGAAGAAACAGTTCCTTATCAGTTCCTCATCACTTAAATTTTAATTCTGTGAGTTCCACAAATATTTCTCTCTTTGAACACTTTCAAGAAGAGATAACATCAAACATCATCCCACTTGATTTGAAATGTACTTTTTAAATTAGATTCAACATGTTAATTTCATATTTGTAGCCCAGTCTCAAGTCTTATGTCATTTCAGCTGTAGCTGCCACGACACTAAAACCCTGTCCTCCACTTTCTTGTGTAGCAAGGTGACCAGGTGGCTGTAAAATGTCAAATCCCTCCTTTATGCTCTTTCCTCTGCCTTTAGATTCTTGAGCATGATTCTGTTTTGTTGTTGTTTTTATTTTTTTCTTTGTCAGAGACTGTCTTGCAGAAGTGCATGAAAGAGGAAAAACCTGGATGCCTGGAATGATGATCTGTGTTACAACATAACTTACATAAAAGCAAAAAAAAGAAAAGAAAAAAATACAGAAGCATGGCATATGTTACTCCAGAACTGGTTCTAATGAATAAAGTTTTTGATACAAATATTTTGCATGGGGCCAGGAGACTTTGTACCGGTATGAATAATGAGTATATATTTACAATAAACCTATAATATGGAAAGTACATTTATGATTTATTTATTAGCTTTAACCCTGATGCTGACTGAAGTGGACATCCAATGGAGAGTTTTGAAGGTTTTGTGAGTGTACCAAAAAAGAAATGTGGCACAAATAGGGCTGGTTTCCCTGTGTGTGTCAAAACTGTCACAATGACTCATGTCCTCATGCACCATGTGGGTGGGAACACTGTTGTACAATTTAGCTGCACTGTAAAGCTTTACCAGTGAAATACAAGCCATTGCCAAAGCATCTCGAAATCCATTAGTAACACGTATTCGGACTGGAATGAAAATAGATGTGGTGTGCATGTTTCAGGTCATGATGTACACTTCTCACTCCCACTGGGTCTTTTATCATTATGTCACTGGGCTTTAATTGAAGGTACCAACACACCTATAGCCTACATAGTGCAAACACTTCACAGGCTCAGGTGCCATTAACAGAAAATATATCTCATTCTGTAAACATGGGCAGACAAGGACAAACTATTACACTCAAACATCTAAAAGTACTTAAATTACAGCAAATAGATACTAATGTTCTAGTCGAGACAAAAAGGCAATGACATTGGCTCCAAAATGAAGTCATTGCAAACAAACCATTAAGTTATAGTAGTATGATATAGTGACTACATGTTTGCCTTGAAAAACCCCGGCTCCCACAAACTTACACTGAGCATCCTACTAAAAATACTGAATCAGTATTTTTTTTTTTCCCATTAGTCATTCTATTTATTGTATTTGGACCCTCTGATAAGCGTTCTGTTCCCTCGTGGAAATATTTCTCCAGTAACAAGCTTTTGGGTCAAATATAAGATTGTGATGTCTGCTGTGCTGTGCTGATTGACAGGTCTGTAGAACAGCTTGCTCTTATTGAATTAAATATAATTTTCTTGATAGACACTTGAACTTTAGTTTCTAGTAGATAATTTGCTCTAATAAGACTGTAAAGTGACATTGTGATACAAATGCTTGATGAAATTTACTTTGCAATGTCAGTAAGTTAGCATTAGCTACCCCAAAACCTTATGCCTGCAGACCTGAAGCTCCTCCTATTTGTCCAAATATAATCACTTCAAGCTCTGAAACAGTCAGCACTATAAGCTTTGATACAGCAATTCAGAGGCCAGCTGGTGATGTAACGGTGCCTTCATCCATCTTACAGGTCTGTGGGCTAAGGTCAAGACCACCTAAACTGAGACTTTGGAATGTGCAGCCACTTGCCACAGACGTGTATATCATATATCATAGTTTGAGTCAGTTCTTCGACACTTCCTGGTTGTTAAGTGGGAGAGTGACATAAAGATCACTTAGAGTATCCCCAAAATCACTTCACTGTGACGGAGAGGAAAGTTGGCTTCATGTCTTTTACTTTTTATGCACTGTATGTTTAACCAATACTAGACAGCACTGAGATCAAGTCAAGCATTAGCCATGTCCCCCCGAGCAGAGGTAAGTTCAACCCCCCCTTAACGTCACAGGTCAATTACATTTTGAGAGAGAGGGGGGAGGCAATTTTGGCTTTTTAAAAAACAAAACTATTACAAAAAACACACATAGGCATGTGCACTTTCTCAATGTGCGGATGTAACCAGGTGTGTTTTTGTAGATTTGCACTGTAAAAAAAATTTATGTATCCACTTTTTTTTTAATTATTTTTTTTTATTTAGTGCTAGACAAAATATTGTGACAGGGGTAACAAAGACAAATAAACAAACAAACAAAAGAGAATTCATAAGACAGACATTAAGTAAAACAAAGATGGGTGCAAACAAAGGGCTATTTACAAGTGCACAAGTGTGTGTGTGTGTGTGTGTGTGGGGGGGGGGGGGGGGGGGGGGGTAAATGTGTGATTATTTATGATTTTTTGTGCAGGGTGTGCATATCCAGGTGGAAACAGAAGAGGGAATGGGAACAAAATTGCCAGTCTAATAAGTAAAAGGGTTAAAGGCTATGAGTATACAGTAGTGAGAAATCAGAGAAGGGTTTTAAATAATAGTATAGAAAGAACCTTAGGGGAAAAAAAAACAAAAAAAACAAGCAAAATCACTAATCCCAAATACAATAATAGTGACAGAAACCCCCCCCCCCTCCCCTTCCCCTTCCCCTTATCTTCACTCCAATTTTTCTAGATTTCTACAATTTACATTAATTGACTTTTGGTTTTGGAGATAGTATGGTCACGGACTTGAATTCAACTGCCGACAGCCCTGAGGTGGCAGCTAGCCTAGCAAGTTCACCTCCTGCCCCTTCAAAGCTTATGTATCCACTATACAAAACCTTGTAATTTTATAAAAAAACAAAACAAAATTTAAAAAAAAAAAAAAAAAAAAAACAGAGCCACAACTCAGGAAATGTGTTAAAAATATTTCCTGAGTTGTTTTTTTTTATTATTATTATTTGGCCAGAAGAGTCTTCAGGATCAGAATAAGACTAAACGGTGATGTATTTTTGCTTTACTTGGATGTATGCTCGGGCATACAGGCCCAGCCTTTATATATAGCTGGGTTATGAATGATGAAATGATGGTATGGTTGTTTGTTAGGTTGTCTAAACCCTCCTCTCCAGCAGGATGAGTCACAGGACTGCAGTGTAGCCCACATACAGTACATGACTGTCTCCTTTATCAGAAGGTGAGAATAGAGCTAGACAGTAGACTGGGCTGTTTTCCTTCTGTGTCTCCACAGTGGTGCACAGGCTGCTGTGGGTGAGGACATCCTTCACTTCACTGACTCACATTGTCATACTGGTGATATATGTGATGGTGAATAGTTAAAATAGATCTTGCCTGGGCCAGGATCAGTAAGAATTTGAGCAGAACTTTGGAATGTGCAGCCACTTGCCACAGACGTATATATCATATATCACAGTTTGAGTCAGTTCTTCGACACTTCCTGGTTGTTAAGTGTGAGAGTGACATAAAGATCACTTAGAATATCCCCAAAATCACTTCACTGTGACAGAGAGGAAAGTTGGCTTCATGTCTTTTACTTTTTATGCACTGTATGTTTAATGGAAGACAAGGTAAGGCAGCTTTATTTATGTAGCACATTTCATGTACAAGACAATTCAAAGTACTTTACATAAAACATTAAAAGCATTACAGCAGGGAAGCAATAAAAAGTATAGGCATGAGAAAAAAAAAACTAAAAAAGCCGGTAAACAGATAAAACAGACAAAAACTTTAAGCTTAAAAGAAACATGAATGTTGAATTCTGTTCAAAATGTCTTTGTATGGGCTGCACTCAGGATCAGTGCTGATGCAGGTACTCAAGCACTGTACTTCTTTTAAGGTAGTGGGTATTTAGTTATTGCGCATTGTTACAAACATGGCTCAAAGACTGTAACATAAGACCAAACAACTCTCTCCGGTAACAAAAAAAAATGCTTTATTTAACCAAATCCACTTAAAATGTGATTCCAGCAACAACCAAACAATTTCAAATGTCAGCCATGAAGTCAACAGGCATCTCAGCCAATCAGATGAAGGGAGATAATAGCACACCTGTTGAGGTGGCCATTTTATAATTGTAAGCCACACCCATAAGACCACATGGCCTACAGTCCTGCCCCTCAGGGACACTGACAACTGGAGAGAGACAAGAGACATCATTGCAGCCATCACACAAATAAACAAAGTTATTAAACTACAAAGTGCTTTGACTACAAGACCTGCTTTTAAGGTAAATAAGTTACTGAAGAGGGTTTCAATGTAAACTGTGCTATACATGCTGATGCATCACAGTGTTCCCATTTCTATGGAAACCAGCAGCAGTATGGGCATTATATTCTGCTTTTATCTTCTTTTATATGCAACCATTTCAGAAGAACCAGAAAATAAAACCATGAGAGGATCAAACGTCCTATTGTGCAGAGCTGGCGTACTGTGCAGAGCATTGTGTATTTCAGTGGCAGCTGCTCATCTTTCAGAGAGGGGAAGCTCATTGTCGGCTTACATCAAAAAAATTGTCAAATTATTTAAACACAAATTTGGCCCTCCGTTCCTTTTTAAGAAAATGGTCTGTGACCAAGTAGGCATCTTTTCCAGGGACTTGACCAGTGTCCTCTGAATGGCCCCGTATTATGCTATTTTTCAGTCACGTCACATAGGTCTCAGAAGCCCAAAAACATTGTATTTAAGTTTGTTCGCCCCAAAATCATCCTTTGTTCGGAGTTTCAGCAGTCGAAAAAGTCACTCTCACCAGCCCTCCTCAGAACAGGCTGTTTCTGGGCCTGCTTCCGGGTATGCAAATGAACGCATCTGTCCACGCCCACTCCCCCTCCCCTCTCTGGGAGAGGACGCGGCTTACGCTAGCAGTACTACTTATCTGTTCTGAATACACAAGTCACCTGTCTGAAATGCCCCTCTCTCATCTACAATACACATGTCTCAGACAGAACGTCTTTCCAAACACTGGCTTTCTTTACCTTGAGGCGTGATTGAGCCCCGACGGAAAACGGCGGTGTTGTGTCGGGTTCGTGGACCTGACACGGAAAGACGCCTGCCGCCACTAATGCAGGCAGCTACTAACAAGCTTGATGCTAACTATACTGATGCCAACCACAAAAGGCCCGTGTTCAAAGTAGTTATGTTGAATGTCTCTTGATATTATCAGCTCTTGCATGTTAACGGGGACGCAAACGTTAGCAGCAGTAACCGAGCTATGTTAGCTGCCATGCTAACGTTAGACGTACACATCAACAACCACCAGCTTATCCGTAATGTAGGGTTATGCAGTAAAGATACAAAAACATGATCAAAACTTACATCTCCCACACTTGTACTTGGGTCACGAAGCGTTGGTACTGCGTCCTTCTTGATTCGGAGTCTTTGTGCTAAGCCGGAGCTGTATGGGCCCATGTTAAAAAAACACTCGTCCGTGAAATGCCGGGCACACACATACAAGCGTTTGGGAATGTTGTTTGGTATATGACCATCACAGATATAATCCAGCCACTTTTTACGGAGAGGCTCGGAAGTGGGGAGCAAAAATAAACTATCGTGTTGGCGTGTGCAGCCAACAACACCACAACTCGCCTGTCTCGCCTTCGCCATGTTTGTTGTCCAAGAGGTACTTTGCCAGGGCGGGGCTTGCTTTGCCAGGGTGGGGCTTACCTTTTCATGCAGGGTGGGGGCACAGTCAGAGGGGGGAGGAGTTAAATCCGCTTATGTCATCATAAGCGGACCCAACTCAAACTCGGCCGTTTGAGCAGGCATTTTCACAAAATGTGGTGTTGCAAGGCAGGGAGGAAACAGACAGTTTTCAAATTCCAACCTCATAATGAGGCTACTGCAACACACACTACTATAAGAAAACTTTCACAAAGTGAGATTTGCATATTACGGGACCTTTAAATGTTGAAATTATGTTAAATTGAAACAAGGAAGTACAATGAGTGTGTTTTATTTACAGTGCAAGAAATGAACAAGTAATTTCGTAGTGGTTTCTCTCTCGATTTCACAAGCAGAATGCGCAATGGTATTAAATTGAACTCTGTCAAGTGAAGGAGTATATCTCAAAATAGCTGTCAATCAAACGGAATTCAGCACGTCCAATCAGCACGTGGAAGCTCAGCGTCCTGCCCAGCCGAGGTCCATCCACAGCTCCATTCACCCTCAGAGACACTGAGCATCCGGGGTTGGGACAACATCGTGGTATTTATCCAATTACCGTCCAGTTTTGAGGCAATGAAAAAAACTGTTCCATGAAGTCCCATTGAAGTGCATGGACGCTGAGCGTCTACGGGCAAATGTATTTACCATAGATCATATAAGAAAACAGCGCAACAGGAAAGAATGAGAAGTTAACAACATCGAGTCCATTGATTTGTGATAAAGCTGATTCTGAACGAACTCATCTTTGAGATGAACGTGTTCTAACACATTTGTAGTCAATGAAATGTCCGTACAACCGTACATATCTGACCATTTAATTTTCGTAATTTTAGCTGAGCTTCCCTTGCAGTCTTTGAGAAATTGCCTCTGGTGTATTTGTGCATCTTACTTCAAAGTCTTCACATTACCATGTCCTTTACAAATGCATTTTCCCTCTTTTCCCATCTCAGATGCATTCTTCCCCATACAATCTCTGTGTATACACTGCAGGAAAGCAGATTAGGGTGAATTATTAAAAAAAAAAAAAAAAAAAAAAGTAACATTTAGTGATGTAAAAAAAAATGTTTATCATATTTATCATATAGTTTCTTTGTGCGATTATTAAGGACAATCTATATCAAGTAGGAATAATTTGTGTTTCCATTTTTCGCGGAAGCAAGTGTTGAGGTGTGCAACAGTGTGGGGTCTTTGCTGTTGCATTGTGTGTTTCAAGATGTTTCACACATTCTCAAGGTAGTCCAACACCAGACTTTTGGAGTATGTGAAATATCTGGTTTTGTATTATCTTGTTGAAATATGCTTGTACATCCCTGGAGAAGTCTTGAGGGCAGTATGTGTTGTTCTAAAAGAGCTCCCACAGATCATGACAAACCTTGGTTTCTGGACGTGGTAACAGTCTGAATGGTACTTTTCTTTACTCTGGAGCACATGACATCCATTCCCTGCCTCTGAACCCAGAGAAGTCCAGAGCACTTCTGCACACAGGTAACATAATGCTTCATTTTGGGTTGAACTGTCATTTGTCGATGTAACACCATCTTGTACAGCTTGACATCTTTGCTCCTAAAGGACATTTTCTGGATGCTGCTTTTAAACCAAATTGTGATTATAATTACCCATTGACATGTTAAATGCATCTGGTTATGTTAAATATGTAGGTGACCTGCTGTAAATTAACTCTCAGTACATTTCAGTCATTATTTTCCTTTAAATTTACTTTATATCTGCTCAGTAATATTATCTGTTTGTTGTCATGTTTTTATTATCTTTGTTTTTTAGTTCTTAAGAAAATAGTCTAAAAAGAAAAAAACATTGGTGTTTCTCATTTAAAGTCTTGATATTTCCTTTACTTCCATTGTATTTGGGAGGATGAAGATGTTCTGCAGCTACATGACAAACAAAGTGTGCGAGAAAATTATGCTTTAAAGTGTACCTGTACTGATCATGCTTATGGCATTAATTGTGCTTTGTGTGTTATTTATAAGCAAGGGAGGCATAAATCCAGTAAAAATGGCTATAAATGCACCACACTGGACCTTTTTATTACGTGAATTTTGCACAGGGGTAGAACCTATGGGGAGCAGCCATTGCTGGCCAGAAGTGACATACCCACATTGATTCCAGGTGATCAAGTGTGAGTAAACAAGCAGCAGTCAGTGAGCAAGACTGAGTGGAAAGCACATGTTCAAGAAGCAAATTATGGCTAGCAATTTTTAAGAAATTGGTGTAAATGATTACCTGTTCCATTCAATGATGTGCTATCTTAGACTGGTGTCTACCGCACGGGGTCAGTGACTTGTCCATCGCAGCCCAGATAATACAGGTCTGCGTTACTATTGGTGCTGGAACAGCCCATGAAGGAGGACACATGTCACTGACCATGTCTGACTGAAGGAGCAGTGACTTAGTACTGGCACATATTTAACAATGGGCTATAATGTAAGTTACTGAACGGAACCGTTAGTATTATATGTGATCTTTTGAAATAGCTAGCAATGAAAATTCACTACAGGTACCCTTTAAAGGGGTCATATTTTGCTAACACACTTTTAGTGGTCTTTGGTACATTTATTTGTGTATTTGGGGACCCTAATAGTTCAAGAAGTTTGAATTTGAACCCTCCAGGTGCTGCAAAGCTATCTGTATATTCATTCCGGCAAAAATTGAGTGGATTTCTACAACCTGTTTAAATTTCTGCGTAATTTATTACATTTTATAACCAGTTACATCACGACATTTGCACATAAGGTCAAAACTTCTGACGAACATTTCTCCGACTACGTCATAATTGTTTATCAGCAACAGCGGTTGTAGTAAAAACTGAAAATGTGTCCAAACTTCAAGCCGATTACCTAAAATGTTCAGCTGTTGGTTGAGTGGGACAGACCAGCACAGTCAACAACCTGGAGGGGGTCGGGGTGTGAAGTGGCTCATTTGCATTTAAAGGGCCAGCACTCAAAACAACCTTTCTGGTGTCATTACTCAGAAATAGTGTTGAAGATGGACCTGTGGAGTTGAATTAATGAAGAATTCAGATCCAAGCAATACATTTACAGTTTATGTAGACCACAGGGAAATGTTTTAAAATGCATAATTCCATTTTAAAAAAGCAAAATATCACTCCTTTAAGTGTCTATATTTAATTGAAAATTGAATATGTAATAAAGTGGATAAATGTAAGTTGTGTTTGAATGTTGCATCATGCGTTTGGTTTTGTCATTGAAACTGCACATGTGTGTTGATCTAGACATATACACAGCCTGATCACCAAAAAAAAAAGCTCTACACAATATTTTGCTGGACCGCCTTTAGCTTTGATCAAAAGATGCATTCACTGCGACATTGTTTAATGGACGTAATGTTTATGCAACATCGCAATAACTGTAGCAACATTTATTTATGTGCATAGTTGCATTAATTTTTTGGCCAAGATTTTGTATTGATGACAGGACAGTCAGACCATCGTGTAAAGTCTGCTCCATCACATCCCAAAGATTCTCAATGTGGTTCAGGTCTGGACTCAGGTCCAGACAATCCATGTGTGAAAATGATGTCTCGCGCTCAAACTGATGGTTGTTTAAGCACTGCATCACTTGGGATTAAAGAACTTCTTGCAGCTCAAACATATTGATCACCACAGTTATTATCCATCAGAAGGATCTGAATTATCTCCTTTGCTAAATCCAGGTAGAGGATTTTTTTGGGGGGGGGCTGGGCTGTGTATGTTCACACATGTGATGAGTTGAGAAAGTTCATGTACCACTCAGATGATGGCAGCATTGTTCTGCTATGAAAGCGGTATCATAAACTGACCGCCTTGACTCCAGACACCTTCACACAAACAGATAATGTGTATGTGTTTTGGACATGTCAGATAACAGACATATTCCACAGAAGAGCTTCAACAGCTGTAGATTCTTTGAGGTTTAAGACCTGTACTAACCTCATGTCTCCTCAGAGGAGATGGGATAGACAACTTTGCCTGGACATGTTTAGTGTGGGTCTAATTTCCTGCCTAGATGTTATTGATTGGTAAAAAAAAAAAAAAAACACAAGAAGCCTCTGCCTCTAGCAAAAAACATCTAAGAATGCTTATTATGTGTTGAACAGAATGGCGTATAAAGCCATTAGTTGTAGCCCTGGTCACATTACAATGTGTAATTTAACTTAATAGAGTCACATTTACAGTTTGACATTGATAAGGCAAAAACATTTTTTTGTCTGGCAAGGAAGAAATTTGTATGAACTAATACTTAGATAATAATTACATGCAACACTAAAGAGGCTTTACATAGTTTAAAGGAGTAATATGTAGTGTTTCTATTTTAAAATACTCAAATATGACCTTAAAGAACCATGTGATTAAATCAGTGTTTTTCAACCTTGGGGTCAGGACCCCACGTGGGGTCGTCTGGAATTCAAATGGGGTCATCTGAAATTTCTAGTAATTTATAAAAATAAAAATGAAAATTAACTAATAAAAAATATATGGTGAGTTGAGAGAAACAATCAGAATCCGTAAAAGACATGACAAACTGTGAAGCTGAAACTGAAGCATTGTGGAACTGTTTATCTGTCTGCCAAATGCATAAACATCTATCAAATGTTCATTGTGGTCAGTTTAAGATGCTGCAGCTCTTTCATAATTTATAGTTTGAGTTATTGTTTGTTCAGTATTAATTGTCAGCCTTGTAAATACAAGCTGGACTGACTGTACATATCCTGACCAAGGAAAATAAAATTCTCACTTTGTGCAGTAATCTACACCTGGCTTTTCTGCCTCCGTCCATGATAATATATATTATATAGCCTAAATGTCGTCTAAAATTAACATTTATTTGCAACATAGTATAACAAACATTACATGATCAAAAATACTTTAATTTCAGCAAAAAAAAGTCTCTGTTTTGAATGTCCGGAGTCATCAGAAATGTCTGATGGCCAGGGCCACCTTAACCTAATGGTAGGCCCCGGGGCTGAGGGAGGTGTTGTAGGCCCCCCTGTCCCATCCTTCAAAATTACCAAGCCTCATTATAAAATATAATATCTTGGTAATCTACAACAGCGAGTAGATTGTAACCAAGATGGATGGAAGTTTGACTTCATGATAAAAATTATTGTCACCAACCATCAACTGTCAGGAAAAACAATTATTTAACAGCAGCAACAGATCAAACTATAAAGCCTGAGAACCCATGCACCTGCACATAGGCGTAAACACAACCCCCCCCCCAGCTCACACAAACACACACAGCACCATGGACAGTGACATGGAGATAGAGTGCTTCTCCTGTATGGCTTTCAATGGGGAGCAACTTTACAAAGTGCTCTTCTATACAGCCCTCTGGCAATACATAGCACAGAATGAAAGTCAGCTGGTCCAAATGAGGAATATCTGGTGTGGGGTCCACACTGAAAGCAAAATACTTTGCAACTTTCACTCGACTGATATTTTCATCCAGCACCTTCTGTGCCATCAGCTGTATGAAATCCTCACACACATTTAGAGAAAGGTTGGATGGAGTTCCTCTGCCAGCGTTTCCATATTTTTCAAAATGAGCCTTTAAAAAAGGATCAAACTGGCTGATCAGTTCCATACTGCCCAAATAATTTCCATTGTTGGTGTCTCCAAACCTGTGGCTATCACTCTTGAAAGCTAGCCCACGCTCAGCCAAATACTTCACAACAGCAACAACCCTCTGTAGAACCTGTGTCCAATACTCACACTCATCAAACTGTTTTTTTTAGTTCTGAGTCCACTGTCCCACGGCCAGCTGCTTGATTGATATAAGCAATCATGACCTTTCTGTGAGTGTCACTAGTTTCGTATTCTGCTCTGCGATCACCTGCATGTTTCCAATCTGAATATCCCCCATTAACAAATACCGACTTTTCATTTTTCTCACCAAATATCTTGCATGCAAAACAAAACACACTGCCTGCTGATGGTGAATAACACAGCCATTCTCTACAAACACACTCTCCGTTTTTTAGTTTGCGGCTGAAATGAGTTCTAGAAAAATCCCGTCTCTGATGCTTGTATACACGCTCTGATGCAGACAGTGTCTGTATTTTGGCTCGTCTCTGGTCCCATTTTCACCCAGTATGCGCATACCTGTTGTTGGTCAAAGTTGTTTCCCCAACGGCCCGGGTCACTGCTGAAAGGCTCACCTGGCTCTTCTCCCCCGCCCTGATGCTTCTGTCTCCCCCTCCTTCTCCCCCTTCTGTGGCTGTTAACTCCACCTGCACAGGCCCTGGCTCAGCTGCTTCCTCCAGTGGTTTCATTTGGGGCCTTTCTCCACTGTCATGTGAGGTTGATTTAAAGAACCCTGTCAGCTTTGGCATGGTCTTTAATAATTCTGACTCTAGATCATGCTTTTCTCATGCCAGTTTTCTTTCATGGGCACCACTCTCAAATTTCTTCTTCCCCAACATTTTGTAACTGAACTGACCTCTTGACACATGGGGGCGGGGCTGGGCTTACCAATTGGGATCAATATGAAGCTTCAGACGTGCGTACAGTACGTATAAAAAGATAGACAGGAAAACTGACAAATTACAAATCGATGTTAGTTTATATGCTTATGGAGTACGTAAAAATGATAGGCCCCTTAAGTCAGTAGGCCCCTGGGCTTCAGTCCCGGTTAGCCCGTGCATTAAGGCGGCCTTGCTGATGGCTGACAGGCAGCTGTCTGTACCGATAAGGCAGCAGCCGACACCAACTGTACTCCCAGTCATCATTGCCCATTTTTCTGACACCTGTGCTTGTGTATCCTCTTTTATTTGGACATTTTACCAGGGAGTATCTCACACTACTTTTTTTTTTTTTCCTACTTGTCTTGTCCAGCGTCCTAACAGCAGAATGGTAGCCTGGTTCCTTTTGGTGCTGAACAAATTTGCTTTGCCAAGGGTAACTTCATAAAGTATATGAAGCGCCCTTTGATATTTTACTGTGTTTATTATGAGTTTTGTTCAACCACATTTCGATGGCGGACCTGACATGGGTGGGGGTGGGGGGTGGGGTAGAAGAAGGGGAGAGAACAAGAGAAAAGAAGGTGGCGAAGACCCTCACAAGAAAGTATGAACAATACAAACAGTAACAACCATGGAGACAATTATAATGGTAATAGTAACTACAACCAGAACTGAGTAAACAAGAGAAGAAGAGAGAGAGAAAAAAACAAAACAAACAAAACTACCAAAAAAAAACAAACAAAAAAACACAACAATGAAATACATAAGACCTATGAAATGATTAATATAAGAAAAGAAAGCATGAACAAAATATCGTATACCACGTTCGCACAAATAATAACTATAACAAATAATACCAGTAACAAATCCACATATCAGTTGTTCACATTCATCTGCTATGACAAAGTGAACCACACAAACTGACTGAGGTGAAGAACACAGGCATGCAACCACAACCGCACTCCCTCCAAGGATCAGGGACCGACCAAGAGGGCCCCCGTCTCCCTGGTCAGGGGGTCCCACCCAGCACACTGGGCGGCCAGGCTGGCCCAGACAGCCACCCGCTGTAGGCCAGTGCACACCCCGATGCCGCGGCCAAGCGCCCCGGAGGCCCACCCCCCCATCCCTACCCCCCTGTCCCCCCAAGCCCAACCCCCAAACCCCACACACCCTCCAGTCCCCCTCTCACCCACACAAGCATTTACGCATACACCCACTGACTCCCAGACATACACACCACCCATCACACATGTTCGACCATTCACACACACACACCCACATGCACAAACACCTCCACCCATGCCCATACACCCACCTACCCACATGCACGCCCACACGCACACATCTAGATGTACACACATACCCACACATGTACGCACACCCATCAACAGCCCCTTCCACCCACCTGCACACACACCTGCACGCACCAGACACGTGTATCCGGAGCCCCCCTCCCCGCCCCGGCAGCGAGCAGCACTGCCGCGAGTCCCCCCAGGGCACAGCACCCGAGCACAGCCCCAGCACCAACCGCAGCCCAGAGCAGCAACACCAGCCGCCAGGAACCCCACCACGGTCCACCACCCCACCAGCAACCGCCACACCCCCGATGCCCATACACACACATCTTTCACGGTCTCAACATGACCTGCGGCAGGTAAGAGAGCAGCTAGCCCAGCCCCCCCCCCCCCCCCCCCCCCCCCTGACCACAATCCCCATGCACACACATCATTCATCAGAGGGTGGCACCCCCCCAGCAATGCAGCCAGGTGAGCCCCAGGCCAATGTTCCAACCCCCCCCCCCCCCGGGCCCCCTGCCCCAGACGGCATCCAGGAAACAGGGGTGTGGGAAGACCCCCCTCCCCCTCGCCTCCCCACCTATCAGTGTTTTGAAGTGTGAGGTGTGTATGCAAGCGGTTAAAATTGAGGAGCATAACTGCGCACCACTGAGGGCAACGCCACACGGGCAGCCTCACCCACCAGCACGGCACCACCCACCAGGCACCATGCAGCCTGCCCCCCAAAAGTGAATGTGCGGTGTTAGTGTTTCTGTGTGTTGTGTTGTGGGTGGGGGTAATTAAAATTGAGGAGTTAGCCACCCCAGGGTACCACAGAGGGAGGCCATTTTAGTGACCCCCCCTGCCGTACCCCCTCGGGATGTGCACCCTCCCCAAGACCCTACGTGCTTTGTGTGAGGGGGTTGGGGAGGCGAGGGGTTGGGGGATGATATGACTGGGAAGAAGTTTCCTCCCAGAAGATGAGTCAGCTGACATTCAGCACCCCTGTTCCCCAAGTACCCATCCCCAGGCAGGGGCCGCCAAGGAGCGGGGCGGTCCAGAAACCCCGGGCACCCAGCGACTGCAGCCAGAAGGCCGCCACCCCCCCAGAGGGCACTCACACACTCAATTATCCAATGCAGTCGAGGGGGCACGGACCCAGGACCAGCCACCCCAAAGCCCCCCAAACCGGCGCGGGGACCCACCACACTCCACACCTCCCCAGTCTTCTTCTAGGGATGCAGCGATCACCGGCACAGTGCCACCCCGCAGCACGAGACCCAGCGACCAGCACCCTTGCCCCAGGTCCCAATCGCCACCACGGCCGCACCCCGAGAGAACCCCCAGCAACGCCCCCACCCCCGCAGGAGCCGCAACCCCCCAGGCACACTTGCAGTCTCCCTCCCCCACCATCACCACACCACAGCACTCCCTCATTCACCAAGCATACATGTACATCCACACCCACACACCTGCTCCATCAGCTCCCCCACACACCAGCACACACAGACTTGCACACACAACCCCTCATTCATACTTTTATGCACACATGAGCACTCATTCACACACACCAACACACACCGACACACCCACACACTCACACATACACACAAATGCGTGCACACACACACGCACACACTCACACACATTCTCTCTCTCTCACACACACACTCACACACACACACTCCCCCACCTCAGGACTCCCAGGCACTAGCTAGACACTGGGGCACACACCTGCCCACTCCCGCAGCGGCAAGTCCAGGCCAGCCCAGACACCCTGGCGCATGCTGCCCCCTTCCCCCCCTTCCCGGGAGGGGCAACACCCGGACCTCAGGACCCAGGAACCCCACCCTGCCCACCCCCGACCAGCCCAGCCACCCGACCTGGAGGTCGCCGGCCACCGACCCAGGCCCAACCCGGAGGCCCCAGCCCCACCACCACAGGGCAACCCCAGCAGCGGGTCCATGTGTGAGGTGTTAGTATCCATGTTGGTGTGGCCCAGGTCACCTAGTAAACACAGTGTGGGGTGGGCTGGAATACTGCATCTGAGCCATGTGTACAGGTCCTCACATACCTGAAGCCAAAACCTCTGGACAGGTGCACATTACCACAAGGCGTGTATGTAGTTATCAACAGAGTTATCCGTGCACTGTGAGCAGATGTTTGACCGTGTCAGACCCATCTTGAAGATCCTTTGTCCTGTATAATGAATTCTGTGAAGAATTTTGAACTGAATTAGTTATAAATTCGAGTTTTTAGTCATTTTAAATGTATTTGAACATATTTGTGACCATGAGTTTTGATCAAAATCACTGGATAAATCTGCCTCCCATTTTGAGGTCGGTAGGTAGATTAAGTCGTCTGTTTTAGCATTAAGCCTATATATTTTGGATAGTAGCTTTGGGGTGCGGAGGTTCAAAAATTCTTCCACCTTGATTGGTAGTTGCAGGTTTAACTGGTTAGGGGTATATTTCTTACCTATAATAGATTTGATTTGGTGATATTCAAAAAATTTGGTGCTGCTAATCCCATGTTGTGAAGTGAGCGTGTCAAATGGTTCAAAGTTTCCATCCACTATGATATTTTCTAAATGTGTTATTCCTTTGTTCTTCCTTTGAGTAAAGTTTATAATTCTTTTATTTTGCAGGATGTCAGGGTTGTTCCAGATGGGTGTCTGCTTACATGGAATGAGTGAACATTTGTTTATTTTAAGAAATTCCCACCAGGCTGTCAGAGTGGAGCTGATGTTCACACTTTTACGACATTTATGATGCTTAATGGTTGAACTGATGAATGAGTCAGAGATTGCTAGATCATCACACATTGCTTGCTCTATATCTAGCCATGGCTCATCTAGATAACTAGGTTTGAGCCATTTGGAGATATACTGCAGCTTATTGGCTAAGAAATATTGGCCAAAGTTGGGGAGGTCTAAACCGCCCCTGTCTTTGGTCTGCTGTAATGTATTTAGACTTATACGTGATGGTTTGTTTTCCCAAAGGAATTTAGATACGTGTGAGTCCAGTGACTTAAACCAACTAGAGGATGGTTTGATGGGTATCATGGAAAAGGAATAGTTAATTTTAGGTAAAATCATCATTTTGATGGTGGCAACTCTCCCCATGAGTGAAATGAGTAATCACCTCCATCGCAGAAGATCATCCTCTGTTGTTTTCAAGAGTTGAACATAGTTCAATTTTATTAGTTCTGACAACCAGGGTGAAATATTTATACCTAGATATCTAATATTTCCTGAATGTATTGCAATATTGGGCACACCTTGAAAGTGACAGTTAATAGGCAGAGCTGTGGTCTTAGTCCAGTTAATGGAGTAATCCAATACTGATGAGTAGTTATTTATAAGTGTGTTCGTCTGGTAGAGAGATGCTTGTGAGTTCTGGAGAAAAAGTAATACATCATCAGCATAAAGACTTATTTTGTGATCTATGTTTCTGGTACGGATTCCTTTTATTTCTTCCTGTTGTCTAATGGCAGCTGCTAAAGGTTCGATAAAGATGGCAAAAAGTGAGGGGGAGAGTGGGCAGCCCTGTCTGGTGCCTCTGTGCAGACTGAAGCTTGGAGAAGTTTGATTATTGGTCCTCACACATGCATGTGGGTTCTTATACAATATCCTAATCCAGTCAATGAAAGATGTTCCAAATCCAAACTTATTTAATGTTGTAAATAGAAATTTCCAGTTTACCCGGTCAAAGCTTTTTCTGCATCTAGAGAAATAATTATGGTTTCCAGATTGTGTATGTTAGAATAATCTATGAGGTTAATTAATCTGCGCGTGTTAGTTGAAGAGTGTCTCCCTTTAATAAAACCTGTTTGATCTGGATGGATTATTAAATGACTTATTTTCTCTATTCTTCTGGGCAGAGCTTTACTGATTATTTTTAGATCTACATTGATTAGTGAGATTGGGCAGTAACTGGATGGGAATGTGGGGTCTTTTCCTGGTTTTAATAACAGAGTAATGTCAGCTACGTTCATATTTGTGGGTATTTTGTTTTTCTCCTTTATTTCTAATAACATTTTGTAGAAAGTAGGTGCCAGAATAGTCTAGAATTCTTTGTAGAATTCTGCTGGAAAACCATCTGGACCTAAGGCTTTATTATTGGGCATATGTTGAGGAGCTTCTTGGAGTTCACCTACAAAGAGAGGTGAGTCCAGAGATGTTCTCTGTTCCTGTTGTAATTTTGGTAGATTGATGTTGCTGAAAAACTGATCAATATTATCATCTGCTGAGTCTATTTGTGATGTGTATAATGCTTTATAGAAATCCCTGAAAGTGTTATTTATTTTGTCGGGGTCATGGCTAATATTTCCTGTTGGATCTTTAACGGAGTAAGTAGTTGTTTTGTCTTTATTTGTTTTTAGTTGATTCGCCAAAAATTTCCCAGATTTGTTACTATGTTCAAAGTTCTCCAAGCAAAGCCTTTGCACTAAGAATTGCATTTTCTTATTCATTATTTCATTCAGTTCCAGTTTAGCTTTCCTTATATTGTTTAGCGTGTGCTCATCTGGCGTGGCAGAGTAGGCCTCCTCTAATGATTTAATTTTACCTTCTAGCTCCAATATTTTTGAGGTCTCTTTCTTCTTCTTATGAGAGGAGAAGGAGATTATTTTCCCATGCATTACTGCCTTTCCCGCCTCCCAGAGACCACACGCTGTTGTTCCTGGTAACTCATTGTTTTCTATGTATATGGACCATTCTCTTTTAAAGTAGCTAATAAACTCAGGATCTTTAAGTAACGATGTATTAAATCTCCAGTTATGAGTTGGTGGCTTGATGTTCTTATTAACCAGAGTTAGTGACACTGGTGCATGGTCGCTGACGGTGATAGGGTGAATTTTGGTTTCAGATATATCACTCATCAGCAAGCTGCTAGTTAGGAAGTAATCTAATCTAGAATAAGAGTGGTGGAATGAGGAGAAAAAGGTGTATTCCCTGACAATGGGATGGTGAGAGCGCCAAGCATCGCAAAGACCAAAATCCGTCATGTGTTGTTTAACAACTTCTGAGGATTGGTCATGTCTGATATTTCCAGTGGGACTCAGCCTGTCAACTCCTGGGTCCAGAATTGTGTTGAAGTCCCCTCCGATAATGAATGTGCAATCTGAGTGATCATAGAGTGATGTGAAAAAGGAGGGAAAAAAGAAGGGGTCGTCAACATTTGGTCCATATAAGTTTGCAATACATAACTTAACATTTTGAATTGATAATTTAACTATAATAAATCTGCCCTCTGGATCTGTGATTATGCTGTCAATGTCAAAGTTTAGTCTTCTGTTGTTGAGGATTGCCACGCCTCTCTGCCTCAAATTGAAACATGCTGAGTATACATGTGGAAATTGTGCTGTATGAAGTCTGTCTACAGATGTCTGTGATAAGTGAGTTTCCTGTAGTAAGACAATATCTGCCTTTAAATCCTGCAGTTGATTGAAAATCTTGGTTCTCTTCACCCTGGTACCAGCTCCATGCACATTCCAGGAGAAGAAATGTGTGATGTTAAAATGGGGTCACGAGCCAAAAAAGGTTGGGAATCACTGGATTGAATAAAGAATTTGTATATGTCATTTTATTCACAGTTACGGACTGATGCTTCAATGTAGATCCATGTGACCACTAGAGGGAGGAGTGAGTCACTCTGCTGGCCTCCCACGGTGAGGAAAACAAACATCAAGGCCATGAGAAGAAACAACATTCAGAGTCAATAAAAGAGACAGCACGATAAATGTAGAAATGCTACTGATATTTTCACAACTGGATACAACTCCGAAGGAAAAGAAATCAAAACATTTCTCCAGTGCTGAGTTCGATTATAAAACTATTGTGACGGTATAACATTACAAGGTTATGTTAATAGACAGACAGACAGACAGACAGACAGACAGACCGATAGATAGATAGATAGATAGATAGATAGATAGATAGATAGATAGATAGATAGATAGATAGATAGATAGATAGATAGATAGATAGATTGATTTACTTTATTAATGCCCGAGGGGAAATTCAAAATACAAAATGCGGTCACCGCTCCACAAACACAGCCATACCACATCAACACACAATAAATAAATAAATCCAGAGTATAAGTAGCTGTGAATAACTTAGATTAAAAAGAGGTAGACTTAAAAGACAAGATGTGTTTTCTACCTGTCACATAAAAACATAAAAGCATAAAAGCATAAAAACATAAAAGCATAAAAACATTAAATCAAAGAAACCCACTTGAGGACAGAAGTGTTCCTGAGCTTCTTCCTCCTATACACCCCCACCCAGCTGCTCCTCCTCCTGTCTCCTCCCACCTCCCCTTCCACTTAAAGAGTTATATAGTCTTATTGCACGAGGGACAAACGACTTTGCATATCAGTGGTGGAGCAGCTTAATGAGTGCAGTCTGTTGCTAAAGGTGCTCCTCTGCTGGCTTAGGACACTGTATAATGGGTGGTTGTCATGACGCATGATTGCCCTCAGTCTGGACAGGGCTCTCTGTTCTGTCACTTCTTCTACGAAGTCCAGCTTCACGCCCACCACAGAGCCCGCCTTCTTAATGATCTTATTCAGGTGCTGGATGTTCTTCTTGCTGCCACTATCCCCCCCAGCAGGTCACAGCATAAAAAACAACACTAGCCACTACAGAGTTATAAAACATCTGTAGTATCTTAGTGTAGATGTTAAATGATCCCAGCGTGCGTAGGAAGTAGAGCCTGCTTTGACTCTTCTTATAGATGTGTTCAGTGTTCAGAGACCAGTCCAGTTTATTGTCTATTATCAGGCCAAGGTATTTGTAGGAGGGCACCATTTCGACCGCCTCCCTCCTCGATGTAAACAGGGAGTGGGGTGAGGGGCTTGCACCTGAAGTCCAGCATCATCTCCTTAGTTTTTGAAGCATTTAGGAGCAGCTGGTTCTTCTGGCACCACCCTACAAAGTCACTCACCAGTCTCCTGTATTCCCCCTCCTCATTCCCCTTGATACATGCCACAACTGCTGTGTCATCAGAGTACTTCTGCATATGGCAGCATCCTGAGTTGTGTTGGAAATCAGCAGTATACAAGGTGAAGAGGATGGGGGACAACACAGTCCCTTGTGGAGCTCCCGTGCTGCTGGAGGTGGTGCTGGATACACAGCCACCAATCCTGACAAACTGCTGTCTGTCAGTTAGGTAGTCTGTAATCCAGGAGATGAGTAGTGGGTCTACCTGCATCATAGCTAGTTTCTCCTGCAACAGAGGGGGCTGAATGGTGTTGAATGCACTGGAGAAATCGAAAAAAAGGATCCTCACAGCGCAGCTCCTCCTCAAGGTAGGAGAGAGTCCGGTGGAGTAGGTACAGGACAGCATCCTCCACCCCTATCCCCTCCCTATAAGCAAACTGGAGTGGGTCTAGAGCATGCTGCACCTGTGACCTCAGACGATGCAGTACCAGCCTCTCCATCGACTTCATCACCTTTGAGGTGAGAGCAATGGGCCGAAAGTCATTGGAGTCCTTGGGATTTTTCATCTTGGGAACAGGGATTATACAGGGTGTCTTCCATGATGAGGGGACCTTCCCAGGTGCAGGCTTAGGTTGAAGACATGCTGAAGAGGTTCACTAAGCTCCTCAGCACAAACTCTTAATAGCCTATTAGGTCAGGGCCAGCTGCTTTCCTGGGGTTGAGCCTCCTCAAAACCCCTCTCACGTGGTGTGCAGTGATGGGGGAAGGATGTGGGGCTGGTCTAGTGGGGTAGGTGATCACGGGAGTAGAGGGGGGGGATCTGTTGACGGGGGGTAGTGGAGATGGGCTGATGGGGGGGTCCAGGTGGGAGAGGAGGAGAGTGGTCTGGTGGGCAGAGTGGGAGGGAGGGGGGTTTGGGGGCTGCTAACAGTTGGTAAGCTGCTGCAGCTGTGTTCAGAGTGGGGGCAGATGAGTGGGAGATGGTAGGGACACCCAAGGAGAGGGTAGGGACACCCGAGCTGAATCGGTTAAAAAAAAGTGTTCAGTTCATTATAGGCCCTTTCCCACTGCAGGAACTTTTGCAGGAACTCTCTGTATTACCCTGAACTTTCAAAGTTCCTGGTGCGTTTCCACTGAAAATTACCCTGGTAACTGACCCTCCTCCGGCCCTGAATTTACCCCGAAGAAGTTCCTGGTAGAGATGTAGTACTTTTCAGATTACCAGGAACTTTAAGGGGCAGAGCTGTGTGCTGGAGAAGGCTGAGTGGTGGACTAGACTCACAGCATTCCGCATTCTGTTCACTGCCAATATTTAACTCATTTAATTTCCACAAGCTTTGTATTTTGATAATTCGGAAAATGGGCCAAAAGAGAAGCTACAACAAGTGGACGGACAATGAGGAAATTCAGACGGACTTTGAATCACTGACACGAAACGAGCGAGTAAAACCTGTCAGAGCCAAATATAAGACACAAGCCTAAAGAAATACAAGGAAAGAAGAAGAAATTTATGCAGGATTAAAAGAAACTAAAGGACCACAGCGGTTGCAGTGGATCCGACCAGGCCTGGACTGGCTAATCGGGAGGACCGGGACAATTCCCGGTGGGCCGGTATAAATATTTAGGCCGCGAGGGCCGGAGTTCAGTGTAAATATATATTTAATATTTTATTTATCTTTTTTTTTTTTTTTTTTTCGCGGGAGGTGGGGTGTTCAGTCATAGCACTGGGTTGATCACGTAAGCTGCTGCTGCTGTTCCTGGGCCGCCACCCCCTCTACTAGCAAACTGTTTTGTTTTTTTTTCTTCCTCTTGTTTGCAGACACGCCATGACCTGGTGTAACATGTCCTTGCATACGGTTAGTAGCTCTATACTGTAGCTGTGGAGCATATGCCATCTGTGCTCTGTAGGCTGTGAATGGTCAGCTGTGTTTGCTGTTTGAAACATGGATAATAGAAAGAGCAAGGGTGGCGCGGAGAAGCAAGAATGAAAAAGAGGAAAGCTCTGGAAGCAAACGCAGCCAAATGTGCCAAAATCTGCAACTTTTTCACAAAAACGACCTCCCGGTTGGAAACAACTAATGAGGACGATGAACCGGGTAAACCACCTTTAACCCTTTCATGCATAGTGGTCACTACAGTGGACAGCTATTCTACAGCTTTTCTCTCGTATTTTCATGGATTTTGTTGTTTTAGTTCCATATCAGCCAACACAGTGGACGCCTATGCATCATCCCATACACTGACATTCATACCATTACTGTAACTTTGCTGTTCTAGATAAACGTGATCTGCACTAACATGTTTGAGTGTAAAAAAACAAATCGGTAATTGTGATTAGACTGGAATTAACAGGTTTTTTTTGTTTTGTTTTTTTGTTTGTTTGGTTTTTTTTTTTTAAGTTTTTGGGTTTTTTTTGCATATCATCTCCATGACGTGAGTAATAACTAGTTTTAGAGTATGTTAAAATGTGAGAAAACATCAGATTAGCGGCATTAAAAATGTATTTATTTCATAGTTTTCACACAATATATCAATAAATTCATGTTTCTTTGCTTCTAAAATTAAATGCATGATGTCCAGCTGAGTGGACATTTTTTGTAACTCCATGAAAAATAAGTTAATAACAAATTCAATCACTTTTTTTTTCATGCCTAAAGAGGAATAAAAACAGTCCGGAAAAAAAAATCTTGATTATGGTTCTCATAATTCGTGCATGAAAGGGTTAAAGCTAGTTAATTATCGAGTCAGTGAATTGTGTGGCATTGTGGCGTGTAACATAACGTTATGCAATTTAAATAATAGTATGATGTGACGCCACATAACTGGGAAATTTTGTCTTGTAGCTCCTCAGAGTCAGAAAGCAGATCCAGCAGCAGACACCAGCCATGAGCCCACAAGTCCAGAGTGGGCCAGTAGGACTGCTCAGAGAGGGAAGAGGATTAGAAGAAATAGGCTCCAATGAAGAGTATGGTGTAGGCCTGTTCAATATGAAAGGTGCTCTGAGATGCTCCAGGATTCAGCACTACATGAATGAAACTGACACCAAGGCTTTGAAAATAGAAGATTTGTGCTGAGAATTCTGAGCATTTTTAAAATGTGCTTTAGTGTCAGAAGCAGAGCCTGGAGCCAGTAGTGATGAGGGGATTGTTCCTGTCAGTATGGAAGGAAAAGGTGAGCTTGTTGGAACAGACTGTGTGAACAAGCATTAGTTCCAGTAAAACCACTTTCTATACCAAAACCATAGTCCTGACCTATTTTATTTTTTATCATTAAAAGTGAGACAGTAAATACTCAAAGCCCACAACTGAAAGGCAATAGCATAAAGTAATATTAAATAAGCCTGCATATTTTGTCAATGTAAATATCTTAATTGGTTAAGTAAGTCAAAACGTCTGTAGATATTATTTTTTATTGTGATACAGGTGCAGGAGTCTAGAGAAACTGGAGGAAGTGTGAAATGGGGAGCAGAGTCTACTGATGACAGAGGAGCAGCTCAGCAGCACAACCCTGAACCACTAGGCACAAATGACACAGATGAAGACGAGTCTGTTGTTAGCTTTGATTGCTTTGCTCACCCTCAGTCACAGGATATACAGACATTTTTTTCTTATCATCCTCGTCAAACCCCTAATATCACTATACCAAAAGATTTTTTAATAGCAAAGTTGGAACAAACCGCAAGTGGCTGACTTACTGTGAAAAAAATCAGTCTCACTACTGCTCTGTTTGTCTCAGGCTTTGCAGAACAGTGTGTAGACCTAACATGTAAGGTTATAATTACATGATTTTAATAATAATTGGTCGTGATCTAAAGTGGGCCGGTCTGAGGTATGAAACTCCAGGGCTGAAAATGAGTCTCAGTCCGGCCCTGGATCCGACTGTCGAACAAACCAATGGTATGTATATCAGAAATATTCCCTGTTTAGTTGGTTCCATGCTGTAACAGTAGTCAGCGGCATCAGCTGTTTAGTCAACAGTGAAGTCCAGTTAACCTAACGCTAATACTAACCGGTCAACTGTCTGACACTAAATCTAAATCAGAGAACTGGATGTATTCGTGTTGTCGCCGTGAGCTGAACACTGATTTTTTCTGTATGCTTGTGATTTCCACCTGAAATGGGCTGGACGGACTCACCTCTTTTTCTGAACCTGCGGCTCATTTGTGTCCTCGTCCATCGTCTACTGCTGTTAACAACAGCCTAGGTTAGACATTTGACATGTCACATCACACTGATAGGAATCTGTCATCATGTGTTCTGTGATTCATTTATGCATTTTTATTACTCTTCCAGTAGGAAAGCGAAAAAGGGACAAGGACCAGGGAGTTCCAGACCGGCTGTCCTGGACTAGCTGGACCAGACCCTGGTCCAAAAGCCTGAACCTTTCACACGTGTTTATTTCCCTTTTAATCTCAAGGCACCTTTGTTTTGTTTCAATTTTTAATAAAAAAAATAATAAATCTAACCTAATACTGTCTGTTCATTTACAAGGCATCAAAATATGAGTATCAATACTTTTATCAGTAGTATGCAGCTGAATTAAATGCAGCCATTTGAGTAAATCTGTCTGACTTTAGGTTGAACCTGGACTATATCTGTAAAACAATAGAAATGAAACAGAACCATCCATCACACTTAAAGTTAGATGTGATTTAGTTTAAGGAATGAGAAGTTGAAGATACATGTTGTACCATTTTTAAATACAAATTAAGGTACGATGGTTAACTTTATTTAAAATGTATTCCAGATGGATTAAGTGATTCAACAACCAGTAAAACGTTAAACCCAAATCGTCCAATTACAGTACTGTGTCATTTTATTGTGCTAGAGGTTAGTTTGTGAATATACATGAACTGGACTACAGTTTCTGTTACTGCTCCGTCATACATCATCAACCTGATTTGAATAAATTACCCTGAACTTTGGTGGAAACGCAGTTACTAGGAACTCTTTTACCCCAAAAAGTTCCTGGTAAATAAGTTCCTGGTAATAAAGTTCCTGGGCCTTTTGGTGGGAAAGGGCCATATGTTTGTTGCTGTTTATTGATCCATACGATTCAGACTAAACTGAGACAGTAGTTACTGACAACACAAACTGGATTTAAAATGAAGGTGATTTGTAGTTTTACTGAGGTCTATAAACAGATCTAAGCTAACAGAGCTGTAGGAAACAGTGAGGATATAGGACAGTGTTATTTTGACCAACTGAAAATGTGATGATATTATAATACTCACAAATCTCACAACACCGCCCTCATCTTGGCACGACACCACTTTTTGGAAACAATGATGCCATAGTACCATGTGACCAGAAGAAGAAAACACCAGATGTAACCTCATGTACATGCTCAGTGCATTCTTCTGTGATTTTAGTGTATCCTGCGGCTCTGTCTGTGTTTGTGTACAGCGCCACATATAGGTGTGGCATATATATTACGCCGTTTTAACCCAGTTTTCCAGTTTCCATCCGGACGCAGATATTTCTTGAAACGATACATGTATGGGAAGGAAACTTTTAGAATCTGCAAAACAAAATTACGTCGAGTGTTGTTGTCTGGATGGAGCCTTACAGCCCAAACCCAGGAAAACAAAAGGAACACTGAAAATACAGGCAGGGGACAGGGCCTCTGCGCTTAAAAAACAAACACTGACAGATGAACAGAAAGGATGAAGGAAATGATACGTATTGTCTTTAAAGGAAAATGGTACATAACTTATTTTTTCATTGTGGATAATTTCAGCATAAAAATCAGTAGCCAACCAAATAAGAAAAGTGTTGTGTACTTTATGGAAGCAAATCCGTGTCATCAGATTTGTAGCTAAAGAAAAGTTTTGAAACACGTAAATTAAAAAAAAAGAGGTTGTAAAAATAATTTGTGCAAGTGTAGACCATATTTGTATCATTGGGAATGTTTTGTTCACATGTATAACTAAATCTGATAGAGGCACAACTCTGCCATCCTCAGGTGCAACGCTGAAGTTACGAGTTTCAAAATTGAAGTTATGAGTTACGAAACTGAAGTTACAGATCACCAAATACAAGTTACGAATTACGAGTTTTGGCCTTGTTCTGATGTCCCAGCAAATAACCCATCAGAGCGTTATTCACTGACCTGCCAATCAACATTACCCCACCCATATGCAAATTTCCACCCAATCAAATAGTAGCGGCAAATTTCCCGCACACACATGAATGTCAAATAGAAACTCGGCGGCACTAAGGTACCGAGAAAAAGGGGGCATTCCCGGGTATTACATATTTTACAAGAAAGGGCTCAAACTCGTCCTATCGATCCCCTCAGTTCAACAAGCATGACACCAACGCTATAACCACTAGCCTAGGACAACATTTAGAGCCTAATAATAAGATCATCTAGGCCTATTATTGATCAATCACATCCTCGTTGGTTAGATTATTTCCTTTATATTTCTCATCACAATCTTACGGAGCCCGGGAAGGGACATGAAGAAAAAAAAATGTATTGCATTATAACGCAATAGTTCAAAAGTATTGCGTTATAATGCAATAGTTTTGCATTGGGATCTGCATTCTGGATCGGACAGGTCGGTCAGGTCAGACACACCTGTACCTGCAGTCCTGTGCCCTATGCATGTGTAGTTCAGATGACCGTAACTCTTTAATTATTTGTCCAATCGGAAAAATTCCAACAGTTTCTGAAACTTGAGACACTGTGCTTTATGGACATTCTTGGGTCAATGCGAAAATTTCACCCCCAGTCCTAGAAACCACAAAATAAGCCACTCTGACTGTAGATGCACACAGCAGACCGGATTCACGGAGCGGAGGACCGAAGCGCATAACGGAGTGGATAACGGATTTGATCTAGTGTTGGAAAATGTAGGCAAGACAAACATCCACAGTTCCAAGACCACCTTGGAGGTTTACAGATGGATTTGTGACCGAAGGAGTGACTGATGGAGCAATATCTGAAGAAGAAAGGTAAAGTTCACCCAGTTCCATTTAGTGGATTTTCTACATGACTGAAGCACTCTGCTTTTTTCTATGTAGTTTTTACTCGTTTTACTTTATTGTATGTGTAAATTGACGCTTATACTGCATGGTGGTTTTATGGAATAAAGTACGAACCATGTAGAATATGTGTTAGTTTGTAGTATGTTGGACATTCTGTGCGTAAAAGTGCGCATGACGCTCTACAAAGTAAGAGCGCATACGCTGATGTTCAGTGACTTTTTTTCTTCAATAGTGCAATTTTACCTTGTTTTGTTTTGTTATAATACATTGTTCTATGTGTGTTATTTTTCCATGTGTCCACCGGAAGTTACATTCAAGGATGAAGAGGGAGAAGCCACAGTGATGCGCAAAGGCTCTGGTGATGAGAGCAGAGACTGAAGACGCTCCACATCACAGGTGCAGGACGGAGGCAGACCTGATGATGATCAGTCCAAATCCCACAGACATTCAACACATCCACAGGAGGATGGACTTTTGGTGTGAACAGACTATTTTCCATGTGCAAACTGTGCCATAGGAGCACTGCCTGGATCAGACCTGTGAACTGACAGAACTGTTTCTGACAGAACCATGAACATGAAGGCACTCTGCAGCCACAGAATGGACAAATGCCCTGTTTGTGTGGGGGATAAAACACCTGTAGAGTTTGGATTTTTACCCTGTTTTTGCATAATAAAAGGTAAATACTCACGGTTTGTTGTAAATACTTTTTATACTTTCAAAGTTCATATTTAACTTTCATATCTTCTATCCATGTGTAATTTCAGTGTTTTTCTGCTAAAACTAAAAAAAAAAAACTAATTCCGTTTTTGTGTTTTTCGTCATTTTAAACTGTTATTACAGTAGTCAAACAGACAGTGACTGCTATATTGAACGTTCGAAGTGGTCTGCAAAAATTGACAAAAGGACTCAAAGCATATTTTCTGACCTTTTCATGGTCAAAATAAGAACACAAGTGCAGGTGGACCATCTTAGGCTCAGGAGTATAAAGGATTTTAATCCAATGCGCACATCCTACTGTCTCATGCGCAGACCATTCACACTTAGCGCACATCCACCTGTATCCATGAAGCTGCACACAGACGTGAAGCTGGGCAAATATGAATTTCAGAAACTGTTGGAATTTTTCCGATCGGACAAATAATGAAAGAGTTACGGTCATACTACACAGGACAGGGGGGCATGTCAGACCTGGCACGGTCGGACCCGAACTGGACCACAACGTATTATGTACGGACCTCAAGCAAGAGAGAGCATATATGATTGTGTTGTAACGCAAAAGTATTGTATTATAACGCAATACATTTTTTTTTCTTCATGTCCCTTCCCGGGCTCCATAAGATTGTGATGAGAAATACAAAGGAAATAATCTAACCAACGAGGCTGTGATTGATCAATAATAGGCCTAGATGATCTTATTATTAGGCTCTAAATGTTGTCCTAAGCTAATGGTTACACATAGTGTTGGTGTCGTGCTTGTTGAACTGAGGGGATCAAATGGACGAGTTCGAGCCCTTTTTTTAAAATATGCGATACTTGGGAACGCCCCCTTTTTCTCGGTACCTTAGTGCCACCGAGTTTCTATTTGATATTCAAGTGTGTGCGGGAAATTTGCCGCTACTGTCATGTCGGCTTCTGGACTTTGTCTGTCTTTTCTGTTTTGTTTGTCATTTCCTGTTTTATTTTGTTAAGTTTCCCTCATGTGTCTTGTCTGTTGTCTTTACTTCCTTTTGTGTTCACCTTTCACCTGATTACCTTGCTCCTCCCTGATTATCTCCACCTGTGTCTCATTGTCTTCCCGCCCTCTTGTGTATTTAAACCCTGTGTCTTCCCCTGTTCCTTTGCCAGTTTGTGCTCTACAATTCGTTGTGTTCACTTACCAGCATTACTTGGATCCTGTTCGTTTGTCTGCCGTGTTTGACCTGTTTTCGTCCTTCGACCACCGACTCAGCCTGTTCCTATCCTGCCTGCTTGTTCTCGACCTGGTTCGTATACCCGACTCTGTCTCTGCCTGCTCCCTTTAAATACCTCAGCCTCCACTGATTACCTGTGCTTCGACCTCCGCCTGGATTACTACCGTGAGTCTGCCTGTCCCCCATGTACCGTTGCTTGTTTGACTGCTTATCCGTGTATGACCTGGCCTGTTTTTTGACCACCCTCTGTTTGTCCCTAGTGGGGATTCCGTTGGGGTTTTCCCGGCTCGGCCAGGCCGGTCGTCTGCTGTATTCACCCGCAGCCCAGACGTTTATCCCCGGAACCAGAGGCTCCACAGAAATTATATTATCTCTGTGTTGTACCTTATTCTCTGTGAAAGTGTTTAATAAAAACACTAAACCTTATTTACTTGTGGTCTTGCTTTTGGGTTCAGCCTTTGTACTTAGCCTCTTACAGTACAAACTGGCCAAGAGTATGAACCCAGCAGACCTAGACCAGGTCCGGGAAGCTATCCGCCTACAGGGGCAACGCATGGGGGGACATGAGCAGCTCTTGCAGTCCCTTATGGACCAGATGTCTCAGCTGTCCTCCCAGATTTCCCAGCTCACCGGTAATCAGGCGTCCGCCCAGAGTTCCCCGAGCGAACCTGAACCCTCAGATCCATCTGTGGGAGCCACGGAGGAACCTAACATCCCTCCTCCCTCAAAGTACTCTGGTAACCCGGACACATGTCGAAGTTTTTGTACCCAGATTCGATTAATTTTTGATTCTCAACCCAGACGCTTTTCTTGTGAGTCAGCTAAAATTGCTTATGTAGCAAGTTTGTTGGAAGGACCTCCATTAAGTTTTTTCAATTCCCTCATGGAGCAGAATTCCCCCCTAGCTCAGTCTGCATCTTGCCTGTTGGCCGAACTTAAAAGAATATATGATCATCCTATTCGTGGCCAGCAGGCTGCGATGAGACTTATGAGGCTGAGGCAGGGAGACCGATCAATCAGACAATATGTGAGTGAGTTTCGCTCTTTGGCAGCTGAGTCGGGTTGGAATGAGGCAGGATTAATCACTGCTTTTCAGTCAGGACTGAATCGCACCATTGGGCGTGAGATGGCGCTCCGTCGGGAACTACGCACTCTGGATGACGTCATCTCAGCTGCCATCCTGGTCACGGACCAATGGGGCATCTGGCAGACTGAACCGTCTGGGTTTCGACCAGCTGATAGTGACAAGAAGGTTGTAGATCCTCCGTTACCCGTACCGGAACCTGGCCAAGCCTCGAGACAGGAGCCGATGCAGTTGGGCCGCACACGTCTCTCTGCAGAGGAGCATCGCCGCCGTCTGACAACCGGACTGTGTCTTTATTGTGGACAAGATGGACATCGGGTCGCCAGCTGTCCGCTAAAGCCCAAAACTCCGGCAGGTGAGGGCGCTCTCTTGAGCCATACTGTGTGTATGCTCAACTCATCTCGGGTGCAGCCTATGGTTTGTTTGTCTTCTAATTCTGTCTCGCTACAGCACTCCGCCCTGATAGACTCCGGCTCAGACGCTAACCTCATGGATGAGAGACTGGCTAAGCAGCTAAACCTGGAACTGGTACCGGTGCAGCACCCCCTGGAGGCACGGGCTTTGGACGATCACATCATCTGTCGTGTGGTGCTGCGCACTCAACCAGTTACTCTTCAGTTCCAGGATGGTCATTCAGAGAAGCTTAGCTTTCATATCTTCCACTCTGATACTCAACCCCTCATATTAGGTCACCCGTGGCTCTTACTTCATAACCCCCGGGTAGATTGGAAGACAGGAGAGGTCTTGTCTTGGGGAGAGGCTTGTGTGGACCATGGGGTAAAGGACCGGTCCCAGGGTCTCCCATCCGCTCCAGTTCAGCCTGTTGTGGCTTCTGTGGAGGCCCTGAGGGAGCCAGAGACTGATTTTCCTGCCCTTAATAAGGTACCAGAATGTTATCATGACCTGAAAGAAGTTTTCAATAAGGCCCGTGCCACTGCTTTGCCTCCTCACAGACCGTATGACTGCGCCATAGACCTGCGCCCTGGTACCAGCCCCCCTAAGGGAAGGTTGTATTCCCTGTCGGGCCCGGAGACAGTCGCCATGAAAAAATACATCGACGAATCATTAGCAGCTGGTTTAATTCGGCCCTCATCGTCTCCAGCCGGTGCTGGTTTTTTCTTTGTAGACAAGAAAGACAAGAGTCTCCGCCCCTGTATTGACTACCGGGGCTTAAATGATATCACTGTTCGTAATAGGTACCCATTACCACTCATGTCATCTGCTTTTGAGCTATTACATGGTGCGAAGGTTTTTACTAAATTAGACCTCCGTAATGCCTACCATCTGGTCAGAATCAGAGAAGGTGACGAGTGGAAAACGGCATTTAACACTCCCAGTGGGCATTATGAGTACTTGGTCATGCCATTTGGTCTCACCAACGCCCCCGCTGTTTTCCAAGCCCTGGTAAACGATGTACTGCGTGACATGCTCAATGTTTTTGTATTTGTCTATTTAGACGACATCCTGATTTTTTCCCCGGATGTCGAGTCACACGTCCATCATGTCCGCCAAGTGCTCCAGAGACTCCTTCAGAATCAGTTATTTGTAAAAGCAGAGAAGTGTGAATTCCACCGGCCATCTGTGTCTTTTCTGGGGTTCATCATTGCAGAGGGACGTGTGCAGATGGACCCGGAGAAGGTTAGTGCAGTTAGGGATTGGCCTACCCCTAGTTGTCGTAAGGACGTCCAGAGGTTCCTTGGATTCGCCAACTTTTACAGAAAGTTCATTAGGGGGTTCAGTAGTGTGGCTGCCCCCCTGCATGCTCTAACCTCTCCTAAGTCTGTGTTTAGATGGGGTCCCGAAGCTGAAAAAGCCTTTAGAAGGCTGAAGGACGTCTTCACTTCGGCCCCCGTTCTGTCAGTCCCGGATCCAGCTCTCCAGTTCGTCGTGGAAGTGGATGCTTCTGACCTGGGGGTCGGTGCGGTCATCTCGCAACGGTCGCCTAAGGACAACAGGCTCCACCCTTGTGCCTTCCTTTCCAGAAGATTGACTAAAGCAGAATGTAATTATGACATCGGCAACAGGGAGCTGTTAGCCATAAAGGTCGCGCTGGAGGAATGGCGACATTGGCTGGAGAAACGGAAGTGCCGTTCCTAATATGGACTGACCACAAGAACTTAGAGTACCTGCGGACCGCCAAAAGACTCAACTCTCGTCAGGCCAGGTGGGCATTATTCTTTACACGTTTCAATTTCTCACTCTCCTATCGGCCGGGCTCCAAGAATGTGAAGCCCGATGCCTTGTCCAGACTGTTTGCACCTGATACAGCCAGTGTTGAGCCCGAAGCTATTTTGCCTGAGTCCTGTGTGGTGGGGGCGGTGCGTTGGGAGATTGAAAAGTCTGTTTCCGAGGCCTTAAAGGCTTGTAACATCCCGGCTGGCGTCCCGCCAGACCGTCTGTTTGTTCCCCCTAACCTCCGTCCACAGGTGATTCACTGGGCCCATACCTCTAAGCTGTCCTGTCACCCGGGAGTCCAGCGAACCATGTTCGTCATCAAACAGCGCTTCTGGTGGCCAGCCATGGAAAAGCTGGTGGCGGAGTACGTCGCGTCCTGTCCCGTCTGTGCAGCATGCAAGACCTCCAACAAACCCCCGGTTGGTCAGTTGCATCCGCTTTCCGTCCCTAGTAGACCCTGGTCTGATGTGTCATTGGATTTTGTGACAGGATTACCCCCGTCTGAAGGTAATACCACTGTTCTAACTATTGTGGATCGATTTTCTAAGATGGTCCATTTTGTCCCGTTACCCAAGCTCCCCTCTGCTAAGGAGACTGCAGAGGCGGTTCTGTTTCATGTCTGTCGTCTGCATGGGTTCCCTAAGGACATTGTTTCGGATAGGGGCCCTCAGTTTGTCGCACGTTTTTGGCGTGCTTTTTGCTCCCTCATCGGGGCATCTGTCAGTTTGTCCTCGGGCTACCACCCCCAGTCTAACGGTCAGACTGAGCGGCTCAATCAGGTGTTGGGGGCCGGTCTTAGAGTTTTGGCCTCCCACAACCCTGCATCCTGGAGCCGCCAGCTGATCTGGGTGGAATACGCCCACAACTCGTTACCCTGTGCTTCCTCTGGTCTGTCTCCATTTCATGTAGTTTTTGGATATCAACCTCCTCTGTTTCCGGCCCTGGAAAAGGAAGTCAGCGTTCCGTCAGCCCTGGCTCTGATAAGGAGATGTAAAAGGACCTGGATTCGTGCCAGACAGGCTCTGCTTAAGGCGTCTGGCATCTACAAGACTGCGGCGGACCGGCACAGGACTCCAGCTCCGGTCTACCAGCGTGACCAGCGTGTGTGGCTGTCGACCCGGCATCTCCCTTTGAGGGTGGAGAGCCGAAAACTGGCACCCAGGTTCGTGGGTCCTTTCCCTATATCAAAGGTTATTAATCCTGTCTCTGTACGCCTCAAATTACCCAGGACAATGAGAATTCACCCGTCGTTTCACGTCAGTCAAGTCAAGCCCGCAAAGGAGAGTCCGTTAGTCCCCCCCACCCAGCCACCTCCACCGCCCCGGATCATCGATGGGGACCCAGCCTACACGGTGCGCCGGCTCATGGCAGCCCGTCGTCGAGGGAGAGGGTTCCAGTACTTGGTGGACTGGGAGGGATACGGCCCTGAAGAGCGTTCCTGGGTGCCCGCCTCCTACATTTTGGACCCGGACCTGATTCGGGAGTTCCATCAGTGCCACCCGGAGGTTCCTGGGCCGTCCGGTGCCGTCCCCTAGAGGGGGGGGTACTGTCATGTCGGCTTCTGGACTTTGTCTGTCTTTTCTGTTTTGTTTGTCATTTCCTGTTTTATTTTGTTAAGTTTCCCTCATGTGTCTTGTCTGTTGTCTTTACTTCCTTTTGTGTTCACCTTTCACCTGATTACCTTGCTCCTCCCTGATTATCTCCACCTGTGTCTCATTGTCTTCCCGCCCTCTTGTGTATTTAAACCCTGTGTCTTCCCCTGTTCCTTTGCCAGTTTGTGCTCTACAATTCGTTGTGTTCACTTACCAGCATTACTTGGATCCTGTTCGTTTGTCTGCCGTGTTTGACCTGTTTTCGTCCTTCGACCACCGACTCAGCCTGTTCCTATCCTGCCTGCTTGTTCTCGACCTGGTTCGTATACCCGACTCTGTCTCTGCCTGCTCCCTTTAAATACCTCAGCCTCCACTGATTACCTGTGCTTCGACCTCCGCCTGGATTACTACCGTGAGTCTGCCTGTCCCCCATGTACCGTTGCTTGTTTGACTGCTTATCCGTGTATGACCTGGCCTGTTTTTTGACCACCCTCTGTTTGTCCCTAGTGGGGATTCCGTTGGGGTTTTCCCGGCTCGGCCAGGCCGGTCGTCTGCTGTATTCACCCGCAGCCCAGACGTTTATCCCCGGAACCAGAGGCTCCACAGAAATTATATTATCTCTGTGTTGTACCTTATTCTCTGTGAAAGTGTTTAATAAAAACACTAAACCTTATTTACTTGTGGTCTTGCTTTTGGGTTCAGCCTTTGTACTTAGCCTCTTACAGCTACTATTTGATTGGGTGGAAATTTGCATATGGGTGGGGTAATGTTGATTGGCAGGTAAGTGAATAACGCTCCGATTGGTTATTCGCTGGGACAAGGCAAAAACTCGTAATTCGTAACTTGTATTTGGTGATCCGTAACTTCAGTTTCGTAACTCGTAACTTCAGTTTGAAACTCATAACTTCAGCGTTGCAACTGAGGATGGCAGAGTTGTGCCTCTATCAGATTTAGTTATACATGTGAACAAAACATTCCCAATGATACAAATATGGTCTACACTTGCACAAATTATTTTTAACAACCTCTTTTTTTTTTTTTAACGTGTGTTCAAAACTTTTCTTCAGCTACAAATCTTATTTTTGTCAAGCCTGCCACCAGACGTTAGTCTGGTTTTGTCTGTCTTTCATGTTTGTCTGTCACTTCCTGTTTTATTTTGTTAATTTTCCCTCATGTGTCTTGTCTGTTGTCTTTACTTCCCTTCCCTGATTGTGTTCACCTTTTCCCTGATTACCTGACTCCGCCCTGATTTGTGCCACCTGTGTCTCGTTGTCTTCCCTCCCTTTTGTGTATTTAAACCCTGTCTTTCCTCCAGGTCAGTCGCCAGTTCGTATTCTCTTGTAGTTTACTTACCAGCATTCTGATCCTGTCTGTTTGTCTGCCTACCTGTTTTTTGACCCGTTTTTGCCATCTCGTTTTTGCCTGTTTGCCTGCTCCCTGTCGGTTTTGTCTGTCTCCATCTGCCTTCCTGGTTTTGACCTCTTCGCCTGACTTTATGGTACGTGAGCTCGGTCTATCCCTTATGTCCTGTTGCCTGACTGATAGCTTACCCGTGTATGACCTGTTTCCGTCACTGACCTCCCTCTGCTTTTCCCTAGTCGGGATACCGACTCAAGACGCTGAGCTGTACAGAGGGTTCGCGTCCTCAGTCCGGAGGACGAATCCGAAGAGGATCTCCCCGACCACTATCCTCAAGATATTGTTAATAATCCTCATTACTTACCTGTCAGTACTACCAGTGACTAATAAACTCTGTGAACTTTTATATCTGTCTCCCAGTTCTGCATTTGGGTTCAGAGTCCTTACTATCAGCATTACAGTACGAACTGGCCACAGAATGAACCCAGTGGAACTTAATCAGGTCTGGGAAGCTATTCAGTCCCAGGGGCAACGCCTGGGAGGACATGAAAAGGCACTACACACCCAGGTGGATAGGATGACTCTGTTAGCCACTCAGATCTCCCAGCTCACCCGTACCCAGGCCACCGTCTCCTCCCAGTCGGTCGAACCTGTTACACCTGTGAGGGGTTTGGACGAACCAAACATTCCACCCCCATCCAAATACTCAGGTAACCCAGATACCTGTCGTAATTTTTTCACCCAGTTTCAACTTATTTTTGAGTCACAGCCCAACCGTTTTTCTAAAGACTCTGTTAAAATAGCGTATGTTGCCAGCCTGTTGGAAGGAACCCCCTTGAGCTATTTTAACGCGCTTTTTGAACAGGGTTCCCCAGCGGTTCAGTCCTTCACCAGCTTAGTGGCTGAACTTAAAAGGGTTTATGACCACCCTGTTCGGGGACAGTTAGCTGGACAGGAACTGATGAGGCTGAGACAGGGAGAACGGTCTATCAGGCAGTATGTGAGTGATTTTCGGTCCCTGGCGGTCGAGTCAGGGTGGAACAACCAGGCCCTGATTACCGCTTTCCTTAATGGCCTCCGTCGCTCTGTGGGCCGTGAGATGGCGCTCTGTCAGCAGCTTCATTCCCTAGATGATGTCATCGCCGAAGCTATCCAGGTCGCTGATCAGGAGTTGGTCTGGCAGACAGACAATTCTGAGGTTCGTTCATCTTCTTCGTCTGGTGCGTGTGCTACTCGAGAGAACATTCTTTATCCTGTGGTTGAGTCTTGCAGAACCTTAAAGGAGGAACCCATGCAGCTGGGACATACCCATCTCTCAGTGGAAGAACGCCGACGCCGCCTGACTGAGGGGCTCTGCTTGTACTGTGGACAGGGGGGTCACAGAGTCTCCAACTGTTCTCTAAAGGCTGGAAGCAGGTCTGGTGAGGAATCATTGTTAAGTAGAACTGTTTGTTTGTCTACATCCTCACACCAATTTCCTGTGGTTTTCCTCTGCTCTGAGTCTCTGTCTCTGCAGCACCCCGTCCCGATCGATTCCGGTTCAGACGCTAATTTAATGGACATTAACCTGGCCCAGAAACTGAACCTCGAACTGATCCCGGTCCAGTGTCCGTTGGAGGCCCGGGCCCTGGACGACCACATTATCTGTCGGGTAACCCAGTGTACCCCGCCTGTCACTGTACAGTTCTCAGATGGACATACCGAGAGCCTCAGTTTCCATGTGTACAAATCTGATTCTCAACCACTTATTTTGGGTTTCCCCTGGCTTCAGTTACACGAGCCACATATCGATTGGAACACTGGGGAGGTTCAGTCCTGGGGAAAGAGATGTGAGTCTCATTGTGGTCCTGTTAATATACCTGTGTCACTGTCTGAAGCTCTGCAGATCTCCGTGGCTCTGGTCTGTGTTCCTGAAGAGAGGGAGAAGGATTTTCCGGCCTTAGAGAAGGTGCCTCAGTGTTACCATGACCTCAAGGAGGTAATTAGCAAATCAAAGGCTACTGCCCTACCTCCACATCGTCCTTATGATTGTGCCATTGAGCTACGCCCTGGTACCTGTCCCCCTAAGGGGAGATTGTATTCTCTGTCTGGTCCTGAAACAGCAGCCATGAAAAAGTACATAGATGAGTCCCTGGCAGCTGGTCTGATTAGACCCTCCTCGTCTCCTGCGGGGGCTGGTTTCTTTTTTGTGGACAAGAAAGATAAGACCCTGAGACCATGTATTGATTACCGGGGTCTTAATGACATCACAGTCCGAAATAGGTACCCATTACCACTGATGTCTTCTGCTTTTGAACTTCTGCACGGGGCTAAAGTGTTCACTAAATTGGATCTCCGCAATGCCTATCATCTAGTGAGAATTAGAGAGGGGGATGAATGGAAGACGGCATTTAACACCCCTAGTGGCCACTATGAGTATCTTGTTATGCCTTTTGGTCTGACCAATGCTCCCGCAGTTTTCCAAGCCCTTGTGAACGACGTGCTCAGGGACATGTTAAATGTTTTTGTCTTTATCTATCTGGACGATATTCTGATTTTCTCCCCAGATGAGGTCTCTCATGTTCAGTACGTGCGTCGGGTACTCCAGAGGCTCCTCAGTAATCAATTGTATGTCAAAGCTGAAAAGTGTGAATTCCACCGTTCGACTGTCTCGTTTCTGGGCTTCATTATCTTTGAGGGGAGTGTCCAAATGGATCCAGAGAAGGTTAGTGCTGTTAAGGACTGGCCTACGCCCTCGTCACGGAGAGACGTTCAAAGATTTCTGGGCTTTGCAAATTTCTATAGAAAGTTCATCCGGGGGTTCAGTAGTGTGGCTGCCCCCTTGCACAGTCTCACGTCTCCTAAGTCTGTGTTTAGGCGGAGCCCAGAGGCTGACAAGGCATTTACCCGCCTTAAAGGGGCCTTTTCTTCGGCCCCCATCCTGTCCGTTCCTGACCCGTCTCTGCAGTTTGTGGTGGAGGTCGATGCTTCTGATTTGGGGGTGGGGGCAGTGATCTCCCAGTGCTCACCAAGTGAAAATAAGCTCCATCCATGCGCCTTCCTGTCCAGGAGATTGTCTCAGGCGGAGAGGAACTATGACATCGGCAATCGAGAACTGTTAGCCATTAAGGTGGCTTTGGAGGAATGGCGACACTGGTTGGAGGGGACGGAGGTTCCGTTCCTGATTTGGACTGACCACAAGAACCTCGAATACCTAAGGCGTTTCGCTGACCTTAATTCTCGTCAGGCCAGGTGGGCTCTGTTTTTCACTCATTTTAATTTCACCCTGTCATACCGGCCCGGCTCTAAAAATGGTAAACCGGATGCCCTGTCCAGGGTTTTCCACCCTGACAAACCTGTTAATGCCACTGAGCCCATTTTACCTGGTTCGTGTGTGGTGGGGGCATTTCAGTGGGACATTGAGAAGGCTGTCACTGATGGACTTGTTAATTATGCTGTCCCGGATGGTGTCCCACCAGACCGGTTGTTTGTTCCTCCTAACCTCCGTTCTCAGGTTATACATTGGGCCCACACCGCCAAGATGGTTTGTCATCCCGGGGTGAAGAAGACGCTCTTCCTGATCCGACAGCGGTTTTGGTGGACGGGGATGGAAAAGGAGGTCATGGAGTATGTGGCTGCTTGTCCTGTTTGTGCGTCCTGTAAGGCCTCGAGCAGAGCGCCGTCTGGCCTGTTACGCCCGCTACCAACCCCTAGGAGGCCCTGGTCGGACATCGCCCTGGACTTTGTGACGGGTCTCCCTCCGTCTGATGGTAACACTACTGTGCTGACTGTGGTGGATAGATTTTCTAAGATGGTGCACTTTATTCCTATGCCTAAGCTTCCGTCGGCTAAAGAAACAGTGGAGGCACTGTTGCTGCATGTGTGTCGCCTACATGGTTTCCCAAAAGACATTGTTTCTGATAGAGGCCCTCAGTTCATTGCTAGATTCTGGCGTGCTTTCTGCTCCCTCATTGGAGCTTCTGTCAGTCTCTCTTCTGGTTTCCACCCACAGACTAATGGGCAGACGGAGCGATTGAACCAGGTCTTGGAGGTGGGGCTTCGGGTGTTGGCTTCACAGAATCCCGCCTCTTGGAGTCGTCAGCTGCTGTGGGTGGAGTATGCTCACAACTCGCTGCCCTGCGCTTCGTCGGGGTTGTCGCCATTTCATGTGGTGTACGGTTATCAACCCCCTCTGTTTCCCTCTCTGGAGAGGGAGGTCAGTGTCCCTTCGGCCTTGGCGCTAATTCAGAAGTGCAAGAGGACTTGGATCCGGGCCAGGCAGTCCCTGTTGAAGGCTTCGGCCCATTACAAGTTGGCTGCTGACCGCCATAGGACCCCGGCTCCGGTCTATCACCTGGACCAGCGGGTGTGGCTATCTTCGCAACATCTTCCCCTGAGAGTGGAGAGCCGCAAGCTGGCACCCAGGTTCGCTGGTCCTTTTCCCATATTGAAAGTGATTAATCCTGTCTCTCTGCGTTTCAAATTACCAAGGTCTATGAGGATCCATCCCACTTTTCATGTGAGTCAAGTGAAACCGGCTAAGGAGAGCCACCTGGTCCCGCCCACCCAACCACCGCCATCGCCTCGCCTCATCGATGGAGACCCGGCCTACTCTGTCCATCGTCTGATGGCGGCTCGTCACCGTGGGAGGGGCTTTCAGTATTTAGTGGATTGGGAGGGGTACGGGCCTGAAGAGCGATCCTGGGTGCCGGCCTCCTTCATCCTGGACCCGGACCTGATCCGGGATTTCCATCAACGCCATCCTGATGTTCCTGGTCCGTCTGGTGCCGCCACTAGAGGGGGGGGTATTGTCAAGCCTGCCACCAGATGTTAGTCTTGTTTTGTCTCTTTCATGTTTGTCTGTCACTTCCTGTTTTATTTTGTTAATTTTCCCTCATGTGTCTTGTCTGTCGTCTTTACTTCCCTTCCCTGATCGTGTTCACCTTTTCCCTGATTACCTGACTCCGCCCTGATTTGTGCCACCTGTGTCTCGTTGTCTTCCCTCCCTTTTGTGTATTTAAACCCTGTCTTTCCTCCAGGTCAGTCGCCAATTCGTATTCTCTTGTAGTTTACTTACCAGCGTTCTGATCCTGTCTGTTTGTCTGCCTACCTGTTTTTTGACCCGTTTTTGCCATCTCGTTTTTGCCTGCTCCCTGTCGGTTTTGTCTGCCTCCATCTGCCTTCCTGGTTTTGACCTCTTCGCCTGACTTTATGGTACGTGAGCTCTGTCTATCCCTTATGTCCTGTTGCTTGGCTGATAGCTTACCCGTGTATGACCTGTTTCCGTCACTGACCTCCCTCTGCTTTTCCCTAGTCGGGATACCGACTCAAAACGCTGAGCCGTACAGAGGGTTCGCGTCCTCAGTCCGGAGGACGAATCCGAAGAGGATCTCCCCGACCACTATCCTCAAGATATTGTTAATAATCCTCATTACTTACCTGTCAGTACTACCAGTGACTAATAAACTCTGTGAACTTTTATATCTGTCTCAGAGTTCTGCATTTGGGTTCAGAGTCCGTACTATCAGCATTACAATTTTATAATTCAAAATCTGATGACACGGATTTGCTTCCATAGTTTCCATAACTTTCATTTATTTTACAATTTCCACCTAATTTTGTTGTATAAATAAATAAAATACATAAAATAGTACATAAACATATTTATTTTTGCTGTAAGGATGGATTTTATAATATGGGGGTCTATGAGAATTATTTTGCATCAAGAAGCCCTTCAAAGAAAAATGTTTTTTGTCTCTTCCACAGCTGGCCTCTCTTTTCAGTCCTGCTGCTTGTTTTCACTTGCACACAGAAACCTTGGTTAGTCATCAGTAAATGTCAAGACACCTGTAAAAATTGTCTGCAACAACAATCAAAGAATAATTTCCTTCCACTGCTGAGAAAAGTTCCTGGCAAACTCTAAAATGTATTGCTTATTTATTTATTTTTTTATTTTATTATTATTATTTTTTTTTTTTATATATAGCTTCCAGTCCTTTTGTTGATTAAAATACTGCAAATTTGAATTCTACAGGTGTCCAGACTGATTCCTGACAAGGTTTCTGTCTGTGTTAGAACAAACAGATGGACTGTGGTTGTTCAGTCTGGAGGGTAATTTGGACAATACTACACTGCAGCATTTGACTATTTTGAGTTTTGCTATTTTTGCAGGGTTTTAATGAATTGAAATACTCTGGGTTGTCCCTAGTTTGTGGAAGGATTAGATGCTCTTGCTGGCTTTTATTTTCTGTCATTAAAACTCTGCATTTTTGTTTCCTGTTAGGTCTATATTTTGAAAATAGCTCAAAGAAACAAATCTGCTCAAAACACAATTCCTCTTTTTTTAGATAACTCCTGCTGTTTTGGGTGTTGTGACGACACCTCAGAGTCAAAGTAAAACCCAGTCAAGTCAAACCTTTTCAAACGTGGAAAGCCTGATATTTAGTCTCTTTATGAAGATACAACATGTAAAAATTCTAGACTGAATGTCTTCTACAGGTAAAATGCAGAATTAAATATGATCTCCATTTGCACTAAGTACATGTCCAACTCTTTGGATTTTGTCATGATCCACTTTTTAGTTTGATTTGGTTGTGTCTTCTGGTCCCTCTCCTCCCTGTCTGTGATTGACCGGCTAATGGCACATACCAGGAGCTGATCTGCAATCAAGCTCTCCTCCTGCTTACAAGCCCTGCAGCTCCTGTGCTGTGTGCTAGAACGTCTTTGCTCCCATGCTGGTAAGGTGGCTTCTCTCTCATTTTGGTGTACTTTGTATTGTGGTTTCCTGGTGCTTGGGTCTTTTGTTTATTTAGTCTGTGTCTGAGTTCAGACCGTCGTATGTATCAACCCTCAGTTTCCATCTTGCATTTCTTTCCCTGTGTGGGTTTTTGAACACCACATTCTGCTGTGTTTCAGGTCTGGTTCCCTTGGTTCAGTTCGTGTCTATCTCCCGGTTCGGTGACTCCTTTGGTTCTCCTTTGTCAGAGTTTTCCTTTTCTGCAGTATGTTTTATGGACAAATAAATGTTTAAATTGCATTCACGCTCGTCCAAGTCTGTCTGTTGTTGTTTACCAAAGTCTCAGATTCTGACAGATTTGAGTGTTCAGAAGTTTTCTGTCATCTTCTGCTATACACTGTGTCCATAAAGTCTCTTTACAATTTAAAAAAAAACACATTACAAAAGCAAATGATGAGATATGTTAATCAGATTGGTTCTATGTACTCAGTGTTTATCAAAGTTTTTAATCATATTGTTAGATCATGTGCAGTCAAATCATTGGTCCATTTTTCTTCAATGATGATCAAGTACTGTAAATGTTGACCTTGACCTTTGGACTGAACATGTGTCACCACAACTGGATGACCTTCAACCAACCATCATTTTCCAGGTAGACTGTGCACCACCACACTGGGGAATGCATGTTGGTGGGTTCTAAATCAAGCATTTCTAGACTGGTGGATTGGAAGGGATGGTCCAATTCCCTGTCCACCTCATTCACCAGATATCACTGCCCTGGATTTCTCTCTATGGGGTTATGTTAAAGATATCATGTACTGAACAAAGATACAGGACATCAACAACCTGAAGGAAAAGATCATTGATCCCATTGATGAGGCTATGATACAGGGAACATGGAAACAAATCCAGCACCGTCTGGATGTGCTTCTGTAACAAATGGTGCCCATATAGAGATGAATTAAATGAGGCAATAAAAATGTAAATATCTACTTTTCATTTTGTAGTAATTTCCACAGATTTGTCTATTTGCTTTTGTAATAAATGTGTTAAATTGTAAAGAGACTTTATGGAAACCCTGTATTACACCAATTTTCCTCCAGAACATCCATTAGAGCATCTTTTATTTTTTCTGTTGGATAGTCTGTTTGCACATTTCCTGTATATTCAGGCTGTATCGCAATACAAAGACTATCTATCTAGGTAGGTAGGTACAGGGTGGGTGAAAAGTAACTAGGTATCAAAAATTGGTAATAAAATCCATATTTTTATTACAAATTTCCTAAAACAAACGATACATGTTTATTGTATGGGAAAATGAAAGTAAATCTTCATATTTCAATGAGTGCTGGGCAGCAATTACAATTTTTAATCACGTGGATTTCTGTGATTAAGTTATGGTGGAGTTGGGGTGGGGTGCCGGCATCAACAGCGTGTATTGCCTTTAAGTGATATTTCAGATTTGAAGTACTCCGGTGATAAAAAATAATTCCAAACAACTGTGTCCTTCTCAACCCCACCATCTGAAGACATTTAAAATGAAAATGTCCATGGAAAAGACCGCTACTTTTCTCCATGTTTATGTCCACATCAGTTTATTTCTGCTTGTGAGTGACTGACAGGAGTCTTAAGCCCACTAGTAAGTACTAATACTAATAAGCTCAATAATATGTGATTTTCAGTTGTTCAAAGCAAGCAAAGGGTGGTCTGAATAAGTTGCACTAACGTCGGAATAAGTTGCACTAACGTATGTTTTGTCCTTGCGGTGTTCCCGTAGCCAGTTCGGACATAAGAAGGAACTAACAGACACGTTTCTTTCACTCTGTTTGTATGGCCCCAAAAATGTTTGCCTGTGAGTATTTTATGTTCAGTTGTTGTAAAAATGAATAGTATCAAATGAATAGTATTAGCTCAACTAAAAATCTGGAGAAATCCTGTGACTGCTGTGAAAGTGCAGCTGACAACTAGGGAAAGACCATGTGACGGCATGGAAAGACAGCGGACAGGAGGGAAAGACCCCAACGGGGCTGTGATGGACTAGCTATCCATGATGGCAGGCTCCGTCACCTGTATAAGTGAACAAGAGCCACCCCTCGTTGCTACAAAAAATTCAGAGAGGAAAATACCCCTAGAGTCTGCAAGAGCAGGGGCGGAAGAAGACTCATCGGCTGACAACCCGGTAACAGATGCTGAAATGAACACGACAACGAACCAGAAAATCAGCACAAAACAAGTAACAACAGCTGAAGGACAAGAGCTCCAAGTATGCACCTGTGGCTGGTCCAAGGTAACAACCATCAGAGGCCTAAAAATACACCAAGGGCAGATGAAGTGCTTGAAGAAGCGGAGGCCGGGACCTCGCATTGATCACTATCTTCTAAGAGAAAGGTCCAGTCAGGCAAGTGAAGCTCAGCGGCAGGATTTAACCCACAGTCCACCGAGCATCAGTACCCCAATGGCTGAAAGTAATTCAAGCTCAACATCTGAGAACCTGGAACCAAGTCAATCACAGCACTTGGAGAAGAACATCCAAGGCCACAGACCTCAAGTGAAGTGGCCCAAGTCCAACAACAAGAAAGAGTGGGCAGCAATCGATGTGGACCTAATCAAAATCCTGGAAGGAATCAAAGGAACAATGGAGAAGAAAATGGAAAAAATGGGCGATCTGATCTATTTCTATGGAGCAGAAAGGTTTGGTACAAAAAAGATTCGAGAGAAACATGCGACAACAACAACCCTTCCCAAGTCCAGAAGGCAGCAACAAATTGAACACCTTGTCAGAGAAAGAAGGAACTTGAGGAAGCAGTGGAAAAGAGCCTCACAGGAGGAGAGAGCAGGCATCGACCTCCTGCAAGCAGACCTGAAGGGATGTCTGGGAAGTTTACAGAGAGCAGAAAACATCAGGCTCTGACGCAAGAGGAAAGAAAGGGCAAGAACATCCTTCTACAAGGATCCCTTTAGATTTGTGAAAGAAATCTTCACAAAGGAAAAGAGCGGATCTCTTCAAATGCCAAAGAGGGAATTAGAAGACCACCTGAAAATGACTCACACAGACTGCCACAGACTGGAACAGAGGAAATTACCACCAGACATGCCACCACTGCCTCAACCAGAACATCAGCTTGATGACAGTCCCCCAAGATGGAGTGAGGTAGAGAAAGTGGTAAGGAAGGCAAGGACAGCTTCAGCTCCAGGTCCAAATGGAGTACCATACCAGCTGTATAAAAATTCCCCAAACGTCTTGCAGTTTTTGTGGAGACAAATGAAGATGGCATGGAAGACACAAACAATCCCAAAAGTGTGGCGGAGAGCTGGGGGAGTGATAATCCCCAAGGAGAAGGATGCCTCAAAAATCGATCAATTCCGACAGATTAATCTGTTGAATGTCGAAGGGAAGGTCTTCTTCATTGTTGCTCAAAGGATGACAATCTACCTAAAACAAAACAACTTCATTGACACGTCGGTCCAGAAAGCTGGCATACCCATTTTCTCAGGATGCTTAGAACATACGAGCATGATATGGCACTAGCTCAAATCTGCCAAAAGGGAAGGAAGAGACCTGCATGTGCTATTCCTAGACCTGGCCAATGCTTTTGGATCGGTCCCCCATTCGCTCATCTGGACAGCCTTTAATTTTTTCCACATCCCAAATACCATCACAAACCTGGTCAAAAACTACTTCAAAGACCTGCAGTTCTGTGTCAAAACAACAAAATATATAACATCATGGCAGTCACTAGAGGTAGGAATGATGGCAGGATGTACCATCTCCCCACTAGCCTTCACAGTGGCAATGGAGGTGATCATTCGAGCGTCCAAGTGGGTGGTTGGAGGAGAACGTCTGCAGTGTGGACAGTGTCTACCTCCCATTTGCGCCTACATGGATGACATGACGACCTTAACATCTACCGTTGCATGTACAAAATGGCTGCTTGAGAAACTTCAGGACAACATCACATGGGCAAGGATGACGCTGAAACCTAGCAAATCCAGGAGCATATCCATCAGCAAAGGGAAACTTGTGGACCAGAGGTTCTACATCAAGGATACACTACATCAGTACTGGTGTCAGAGCTACCCATTAAGAGCTTAGGGCACTGGTACAACAAGAGCCTCAAAGACTCAGGCCAGATTGATCAGCTGAGGGCAGAAACCATCAAAGGTCTTACCAGCATAGACAAGACCCTGCTTCCTGGCAAGTTGAAACTGTGGTGCCTGCAGTTTAGATTGCTACCCCACCTGATGCGGCCTTTGACAATCTATGAGATCCCCATGACCAAAGTTGAGAAGCTGGAGAGAACAGTCAGCTCTTACATCAAGAAGTGGCTTGGTCTTCCCCGTTGGCTCAGCAATATCGGCTTGTATGGGCACGGGGCCCTGAAACTGCCCGTCTCTAGCCTCACAGAGGAATATAAATGTGCCAAAGTGAGGTTGAACATGACCCTGAACGAGTCTCAGGATGACACAATCTGAGCAGCTGCCCCCATATTGGCAACTGACAGGAAATGGATCCCATCAGAGGCCATACAGCAAGCAAAATCAGCGCTCAGACATGGAGACATTGTAGGGCAGGTGCAGCATGGAAAAAGTGGGTTTGGACTTGGAACAAGCCGACCCACATGGCACAAGGCCACAGCTACTCAGAGGAGAAAGCTGGTCATGGCTGAGGTTCGACAGCAGGAAGAGGCAGCAAGATGTGCAAAGGCAGTCTCACAGTCCAAACAGGGCCAGTGGACTAGCTGGGAAAACCTGGAGCATCGTAAGCTCACGTGGAGGGACCTGTGGGAGATGGAAGGAAGCCGGATCAGCTTCATTACCAGAGCCACCTACGATGTGCTTCCTTCACCCAAGAACCTACACCAGTGGCTAGGAGAGGATCCATCATGTGCTCTCTGCAAAACCCCTGCAACACTCAGGCACATTCTCACCGGATGTAAAACCAGTTTGTCCCAAGGCCGGTACACCTGGAGACACAACCAGGTCCTACGACAACTGGCGATCATCCTGGAAGGAAGAAAAACAACTAACAACGCCCTTCCTCCCCCAGTGCCTGGACAGCCGAACACCATTCCTTTCATAAGGGTGGTTTCCTCAAACGGCCAGGGATGGAATGAACAGCCTTCTTAAGGACATCTTCTGGGATATCATTGAGAACCTCCTGAATCTGTGAAATAGGACAATAAAAAAATAAGAAATCCTCATTAGTGTTGTCTGTTTAAAAAATGTTTTTGTCGTGACTTCAGTGACACTAAAAATTCTACAGGGTGTCCCATAAGTCTCCGTACATAGGAAAAATAAACGTTTCTTGACATAAACCATTTTTATTTATATAATATGCTCTATATGACTGCCATTTTGTTGGGAACACATTTCAATGCGTGTCTGCTGAAGAACTATAAAGAAGAAATACAAAGAAATACATGTTAGAACCATATATGTATGGAATGTATTATGTCTCCTATGTATGGAGACTTATGGGACACCCTGTATAATCAATTATAATCAATTTCTAATGCCTAGTTACTTTTCACCCACCCTGTATATATAGATATATAGGCTGATAGACTGACAGGTAGGTAGGTAGATAGGTAGGTAGGTAGGTAAGTAGGTACAAGGTGGGTGAAAAGTAACTAGGTATCAAAAATTGGTAATAAAATCCATATTCTTATTACAAATTTACTGAAACAAATGATGCATGTTCTTTATTATATGGGAAAATGAAAGTAAATCTTCATATTTCAATGTAAGCACTGGTGGCATCCAGTGGCGCAGAAAGGGTCCCCTGGGGCCCCAAGCAATAAATAAATAAATAAATAAATAAATAAATAAATAAATACACATACATACAGGTGGGGGAGGGGCAATTTGGACTCAGGGGCAGTGGTGCAGCTTGCCATTAGGCAAGGCAGGCAGCTGCTTGGGGCCCCTAAGCCAGCAGGGGCCCCCAAAAGACCAACAGACTTGACACAAACAGTCTAAAGAATAAGTTCACTACACAGCGGCAGTGAGAAGTTGCAGTAACAACCAGCTCTCTCAAATTCTCTGAAGGGGCCCCCTGAGCAGTGGCGCAGAAAGGGTCCCCTGGGGCCCCAAGCAATAAATAAATAAATGAATAAATAAATAAATAAATACACATACATACAGGTGGGGGAGGGGAAATTTGGACTCAGGGGGCCCCTTCAGAGAATTTGAGAGAGCTGGTTGTTACTGCAACTTCTCACTGCCGCTGTGTAGTGAACTTATTCTTTAGACTGTTTGTGTCAAGTCTGTTGGTCCTTTGGGGGCCCCTGCTGGCTTAGGGGCCCCAAGCAGCTGCCTGCCTTGCCTCATGGCAAGCTGCACCACTGGTGGCGTCAACCAGTTTCCTCAAACGGCCAGGGATGGAATGAACAACCTTCTGAAGGACATCATCTGGGATATCATTGAGAACCCCCTGAATCTGTGAAATAGGACAATAAGAAATCCTCATTAGTGTTGTCTGTTTAAAAAATGTTTTTGTCGTGACTTCCGTGACACTAAAAATTCTATAAGCAATTTCTAATGCCTAGTTACTTTTCACCCACCCTGTATATATAGATATAGATATAGATTGACAGACAGACAGACAGATAGGTAGGCAGGTAGGTAGGTAGGTACAGGGTGGGTGAAAAGTAACTAGGTATCAAAAATTGGTAATAGAATCCATATTCTTATTACAAATTCACTGAAACAAACGATACATGTTCTTTATTATATGGGAAAATGAAAGTAAATCCTCATATTTCAACGTAAGCACTGGTGGCGTCAACCAGTTTCCTCGAATGGCCAGAGATGGAATGAACAACCATCTGAAGGACAGCGTCTGGGATATCATTGAGAACCCCCTGAATCTGTGAAATAGGACAATAAGAAATCCTCATTAGTGTTGTCTGTTTAAAAAATGTTTTTGTCGTGACTTCCGTGACACTAAAAATTCTATAAGCAATTTCTAATGCCTAGTTACTTTTCACCCACCCTGTATATATAGATATAGATATAGATTGATAGACAGACAGACAGATAGGTAGGCAGGTAGGTAGGTAGGTACAGGGTGGGTGAAAAGTAACTAGGTATCAAAAATTGGTAATAGAATCCATATTCTTATTACAAATTCACTGAAACAAACGATACATGTTCTTTATTATATGGGAAAATGAAAGTAAATCCTCATATTTTAACGTAAGCACTGGTGGCGTCAACCAGTTTCCTCAAATGGCCAGAGATGGAATGAACAACCTTCTGAAGGACATCGTCTGGGATATCATTGAGAACCCCCTGAATCTGTGAAATAGGACAATAAGAAATCCTCATTAGTGTTGTCTGTTTAAAAAATGTTTTTGTTGTTATTTCAGTGACACATAAAATTCTATAAGCAATTTCTAATTCCTAGTTACTTTTCATCCACCCTGTAGATATACAGGGTGTCCCATAAGTCTCCATACATAGGAAAAATAAGCGTTTCTTGACATAAACCATTTTTATTTATATAATATGCTCTATATGACTGCCATTTTGTCGGGAACACATTTCAATGCGTGTCCTCCACTGCTGAAGAACTATAAACAAGAAATATAAAGAAATACATGTTAGAACCATATACGTATGGAATGTATTATGTCTCCTATGTATGGAGACTTATAGGACACCCTGTATATACAGGGTGGGGAAGCAAAATTTACAATATTTTGAGGCAGGGATTGAAAGACAGTGTATGACCAATTAATTTATTGAAAGTCATGAGAATTTATTTGCCACAAGAAAATTTACATAATAGAAAATGCTTTTATTCTATGTGTCCTCCTTCTTTCTCAATAACTGCCTTCACACGCTTCCTGAAACTTGCGCAAGTGTTCCTCAAATATTCGGGTGACAACTTCTCCCATTCTTCTTTAATAGTATCTTCCAGACTTTCTCGTAATAGTTTTGCTCAGTCATTCTCTTCTTTACATTATAAACAGTCTTTATGGACACTCCAACTATTTTTGAAATCTCCTTTGGTGTGACGAGTGCATTCAGCAAATCACACACTCTTTGACGTTTGCTTTCCTGATTACTCATATGGGCAAAAGTTTCTGAAAAGGTATGGATAATAGTGTTAGGTATGATTAGGACATCAATATATGTTTGGTTTCAAAACAACTGACGTAGTGCCTACTGAGAAAAAACAACTAGATGTTCATTGTAAAATTTGCTTCCCCACCCTGTATAGATAGATAGATAGATAGATAGATAGATAGATAGATAGATAGATAGATAGATAGATAGATAGATAGATAGATAGATAGATAGATAGATAGATGGTGTATGTACATGGTGTATTGCACCGACCCAGGAGGCAATATAACACTGAAAGGAGGTAGTCAGTCTGAAGGAGGTAAGGAGCTCATATCTATCTATCTATCTATCTATCTATCTATCTATCTATCTATCTATCTATCTATCTATCTATCTATCTATCTATCTATCTATCTATCTATCTATCTATCTATCTATCTATCTATCTATCTATCTATCTATCTATCTTTATGTATATATCTATATCTATCTATATCTATATATATCTATATATATCTATATCTATCTATCTATCTACATCTATATCTATCTATCTATCTATCTATCTATCTATCTATCTATCTATCTATCTATCTATCTATCTATATCTCTATATCTATCTATCTATCTATCTATCTATCTATCTATCTATCTATCTATCTATATCTATATCTATCTCTCTCTCTCTCTCTATATATATATATATATATATATATATATATATATATCAGTGGCAGCTGCTCGTCTTTCAGACGGGGGAAGATCATGGTTGGCTTACATTAAAAAAAAAAAAAAAAAAATTGTCAAGTTATTTAAATATAAATTCGGCCCTCCATTCCTTTAAAAAAAAAAGGTCAGTAACCATATCGTACCAAGTAGGCATCTTTTCCAGAGACTGGACCAGTGTCCTCTCAATGTCTAGTACAGCTAGGCTGCTTAGATTGCCTTGGCCCATTGTGTTGTGGGTGTAAGACTTCAGCCTTTTAAAACAAGACATGCTCCTTTCACTCCGACCTAGCCGACAGAATGATTGATTTAACTATCTACAAAATGATATTAAGCTCGAACAAGAAATGATTAAATTATGTAACTGAAACAAGAAAACACTGAAATTATGTTAAATTGAAACAAGGAAGTACAATGAGTGTGTTTTATTTACAGTGCAAGAAATGAACGAGTAATTTCGTAGTGGTTTCTCACTTGATTTCACAGCAGAATGCGCGGCGGCTTTAAACTGAACTGTGTCAGTGAAGGAGTAGATCTCAAAATAGCTGTCAATCAAACGGGATTCAGCCTTTCGACTGATCCTCCAATCAGGACGTGGGATTTTGGCGTCCAGCCCGGCCGAGCTCCGCCCACAGCTCCATTCACCCCCAGAGACGCCCGGCGTCCGGGGGCAGGACAACATCATGGCATTTATCCAATTACCGTCCAGTTTTGAGGCAATGAAAAAACTGTTCCACTCAGTCCCATTGAAGCCCATAGACGCCCGGCGTGTACGGGCAAATGCACTGAGCAGAGATCGAATGAGAAAACAGCGCAACGGGAATGTATGAGAAGTGAACAACATCGCGTCTGTTGATTTGTGATAAAGCTGATTCTGAACAAACTCATCTTTGAGATGAACGTGTTCTAACACATTTGTAGTCAATGAAATGCCAACACAACCGTACACCTTTAACCATTTAATTTTCGTAATTTTAGGGGAAGCCGGGCTTCTCTTGCAGTCTATGAGAAATCGCCACTAATATATATATTCACACACACACACACACACACACACACACACACACACACACACACACACACACACACATATTATATTATATTGCACTATGCCCTTAAAGCTCTAAAAGAAATGGCTTTCCTAGTTTACTGTGGAAAAACTTTGAAAGCGGGTCTACAGGTCTGAGCCTTAGCGCTGACCATGAGCTGCTAACTCTTCATGCCAACCACTACTGGCTGATCATTGCACCTCTGATTCAGAAGCAGGTTAGTGTAATAAATACATGTCCTAAGTACATCTGTGCAACTTTTACCCAACACTGTGCTTCCCTTTCAACAGGACATTGTGTAAGGTGTGTGTGTGTGAGAGAGAGCAAGTGAGCAAACAAGCAGTCATAAGACAAGCAGATAAGATGCACAACTTGAATCAAGATAAATTTGGATTTGATTTATATCTGAGTTCCCTTTTTATTTGAGGAGGTCGGCGCTGAATGAAAGGTCCTGTTCTCACTGTTAACAGCATTTCACCCTTGAATTCTTGAAGGGGCAAAGAGAATTCAGCTGGAGGTGAGCCCGTCCCTGTGAACACACGAGGATCCCTGTCACATGCCTCCAATTTACATTCATTAGCACACAATGTGGGCCTAAACAAGACAAATGCTGTCCTTTCTGACTGCCACTGAGGACAGGCCATGGAGGGAATGTGAGGGACTCAGACGTAGATAGTGGAACAGAGAATTCTGCAAGGTCTGGGACAGATTTGACTGATGTTTTCAATCAGTTACAGTCACTCGGTTTTCTCTCAGCTTCTGGGACATGTTTTCAATGTGCAAAAAGGTAAGAACATAAAAAGAAATTATGCTGAAACAAAACTCAGCTGTTAAAGTCCAGGGAGTTTTAAATAAAGTAAGTATTAACAAAAGCAGATTTCAACTCCATTTGGTGTTTTTCTTTACATAAATGGTTATATTTCCACCTTAAATTGATATAAAGAGGGTACAAATTAGAAAAAAAAATGCTTGAAATGAAATGTTTGATCTGAACTGGCGACATGTCCAGAGTATACCCTGCCTTCGCCCATAAGTTGCTGGGATAGGTTCCAGTGACCCCCATGACCCTAGTGAGGATAAAACGGGTTCAGAAAATGAATGAATGAATGAATGAATGAATGAATGAATGAAATGTTTGATCCTGTAGCAATCCAGGAGGAAGCAGCTAAGGTCCATGTGACCCAGGTTGTAGACCTTCAAACCTGCACCCAGGTTTAAGGAGATGCACACCTTTAATATTCTCTCCTAAAATGTCTGCTTTTGCTATAAAATGCAGATGAGCAATGAAAAGTTACCATCATAGTGTGCATTACTTGCTGTAGGTCTATATAACTGAATTTAATAGAGACAGAGAACTATAGCTAATCTTCATCCATGGGAAGATGGAGCCAGTTCATGTTTGAGAACTTTGATGAAATCGTGTTTTTTTTTTCTTTTTTTTTTCCACTCTTTTCTACATAAAAGTATTGGGCATCAAACAGATAAGTGACAGAGCACACATACACTCACACAGTTGCAGTGTGAGTGAGTTGGTGTGGGTGTGTGATGGCCGCCCAGCTGTGAGCAAAGGCCCGCCCATTCATCGAAAGCGCCCGAGGGTCGCGCAGCCTCCGCTTTGGATTGACAAATCTGTGAACCAATGAGAGTACGGCAAGCAGTGACTCACCCTCTCCTATTTCCAATAGAAAGGCTAAGGAGAGGCGGACTGCAGGAAGCACACTTGGTTGAATGGCCATTAAAGCTGTAATCAGCGGTAAATATGTTATGATGCCACACTCCAAACAGACGCCGAGCGGAGTGTTCGAAGCTGCGGGAGCGTACTTTGGCACCAGGAACACTTAGTGAAATGCTGCCGATGCGCGGCTCCGCTCTCTGTGGGCTGTGCGCAGAGTCTGGCCGCGGATTCGGATCATCTGGGGTCGCTCTCTGGGGGATTTGAGAGATGATGGACAGCTGTTGGACATCGATTCGGCGCAGAGGTTGGCGTTAAAACGAGCGCACTGTAACCCGGGATATATTACCGACCATGGAGCGAGGTGCTGTTGGCTGTGGCTGCCGGAGGAGAGGGAGCGGATGAGTTTTCTCCTCCGTCGCTCAGAGCTTTAAGGATCGTGATGATGCTTTTTGGACAAATGTGAGGCTCCGACCTCCTTCCCTCCCTCCCCTCCCCCCCACCCCCCTTGGTCCAGGCTGTGATGTTTAGTCAACACAGGTGCATCAGGACTTGACAGGACCAGATAACAGTCGATGTGATGGGATTCACCCTTTGACGTCCCTCTACTCCAGCCTTTTCTGATCAGTTAACGTGTGCAACACTGCAGGAAACGTCCGCATTTCTAACGGATTCACAGTGTAGTTGATGGTGTTGCGCTGTGATCTCTGGGGACTATCTGAGTTGTGTAATGGTTTTATTTCTTCTACGACGCGCGCTGCTGTGCAATCTCTCCACGGGTGGCACTTAATTGGGCCCAATGATGTAGAATCAAATCCACCTGGATCTAATGGTCCCTCCTCTGTGACTTTTGCGCATGTTCAATTGTTTTAATTCCCACAGCTTTCCACCGCTGCCGTTAATGCTTTATTTACCTGGTGTCAGTTTTAACAGATTGCAGAAAAGCCTAAATGTGGAAGATATATGTAGTAATTAGCTGTTCTGGCTTTATTCTGTAGTTTTCAGACTCTTTTACCATCTATGGGAAATGTAATTGTCAACAGACATTTGTTGCGCCTCTCCTTTGGGACTAAATAGTTGCTTGTCCTTCTTAAAACAGACGCAAAAACTTTCCTCTGGGGGGTTTCGCGCTGCGTCCCGGTCTCCATAATGTCCAGATCTAACAGTGTCAGCCCACCCGGAGTCGGTGCGCCCGTGTTGAGGGGAGGGACCGAGCACAGATCAGCGTGGGGAGAGTCAGAGTCCGTGGCCAATGGGTGCCCATACTCAGGCAGATCTCCGCGCAAGAAGCTCACTCGGACCAACAGTCGGTGGAGGGAAGAAGATGACCCAGAGCAGCGGCCGCCCGGACGAACAACCACGACCGTCAGCAGGGTCAGCTTCAGGTCCCGGTCGGCTTGGCAGGACCATGGAGACGAGAGCACCAGAGACAACAACCGCGCGTCTCCAAAGCGGCGTCCAGACGGCGAGGTGAGACCCAAGTCCGTGGAGCTGGGTCTGGAGGAGCAGCGCAGAGCCAAAGCCGTGCCCGGAGCTGGCGGGGACGAGGACGAGGTCATGCCCGAGGTGAACCTTTCTCTGGTGGCTTGCTGCACCAGCGTCATGCACATTTTCAAATCCAAGAAATTCCAGTCGGAGAAGTTGGAGCGACTCTACCAGCGCTACTTTTTCCGCCTCAACCAGAGTAGCCTGACCATGCTCATGGCAGTGCTAGTCCTGGTCTTCACGGTTATGTTGGGCTTCCACTGCTCCAGCGGTTCCTCGAGGCCCATCGTAACCTACGCGGTGGTGTTTTCTCTGGCCATCTTCCTCATCCTCATCCTCATGGTGGTGTGCAACAGGAACGGCTTTCACCAGGACCATATGTGGATCGTATGTTACGTGGTGATTCTGGTGGTGCTTGTGATCCAGGTGATCGGCGTGTTGCTGGTGCAGCCCAGAAATGCCTCAGAGGGGATCTGGTGGACCGTGTTCTTCATACATATCATCTACACCCTGCTGCCCGTCCGGATGCGCGCAGCTGTCATCACTGGAGTTATTCTTTCTACCATCCATGTGGCTGTTTCTTGGATGTTAAACGGCGCAGACAGCTTTCTGTGGAAGCAGGTACGTAGAGCAGGGGGTGTAGTTTGTGATGTGGTGGTCTTCTGTACAGGGTGGGGGGTCCAGGTTACAGACCCACCCTGTGCGTAAAAAAATGCGCAGCCAAGCATGAGTGTTTCCCTTAAAGCTGCTGTTTGCCTCAGACCTCAGCTGTTTGCGACTTTCAGTCATACTGTCATCACTTTTCATGAATAGTCTTCACATCGTAGTTCAAAGTGGGAAAAAACAATTAAGTATCCTGTAAGCTTATGTTCCTGGCACAGATAAGTGAAATGGAACAAAACATACTGTTAGTGGAAACTGCAGTGATTAATGAAGTCAACAAATAAGTACAAGTACATAACAGGACTTTCCCTATAGTTTGTGGAGGTCTGGTACATGCTGTGATGGCTATTTCTCGTCATGCAAAGTTTTTGGTTCTAAAACAAAACACAAAAATTTAAATCTATAGCAGACATTCCTTAACATTTCATCCATTAAGTGTTTTTTTTTTTGCCCCACAGCATCTCAGAGCTTTGTTCAGAAGCAGCATGAGGGAACTGTACTTTGACTCAAATGTTACGTATTTGCATGGAGTAGACATCTAGAGTCACAGTGATACAGAGCCCAATATTAGTGTTTTCTTTAAAACTGCTCTTTTTAGAATAAACTTTCTTTTTTCTTTTAATCTTATCCCATAAAGACCCAAACAGTCACTGGCAACCAAAACTATCTGCTGATGTAAACTGTTTAATACCTGTTGATCCACTAATCCTATCAATACATGTAAGTAATTAGTGTAAAATGCAGTTTTTCTTCTTTTCATGGTCATCAGATATGACCCATTTGGACATGGAACCACTGTCATCTTCTACAACACTGATTCACCAGTAAAACCCATGGAGTTTCATCATTGACAGTGGATGCAGACACCTTGTTTTATGTTCAATTTATGATAATTTTGTTGAAAAAGTCACTTTTTCCTGAGTTTTCTGTTTCTGATATAATAAAACAGAACTTTAATCTGAGTTTTTATGAACATCTATATGATATGTCAAATAAATATGGGAAAATACATGATTTACACTGAAAAAACATGAAACACAGAGGATAATATTATAATAAATGGTGATTAAATCAATGAAGAATGTTTAAATAGATTGAAAAATTCATTTGGGAACTGCCACAGAAGAGACCCTGGGTCTTTATGGGTTAAAATCTTGGCCCCATATCAGGGTTTTCTCTACTATTATAACACTAGGGTGCTGTACTTTTTCTACAGCCCCTGTATCTTAAACTAAGAGGAACAAACTTTGCTGAAAGTTTACTGTTGTTTGAGGTTATACTGGAGAAGTATTATTTGTTTCTGGCATTTTAGATTTATTTCTAGTGTGAAATTTTTATATATCGTATCATAACTTTACGGATGTTTGCTATACTGTTGGAGCTCATATTCACAATCCATTCAGTCAAGAATTTGAGGAAATATTTCAGGAAAATACACTTTCTAATTGAAGTTCAGTGCAGCTAATTTGGTTCACTTTTGTCTTGTAGCGTAATGAGATTATTTACAACACGTGTGTGTTTTTACAGATATTGTAAAAATAAAGAATTGTTATTGTCACAAAGTGAAAATTGGTCATGGACACAATATTGGTGTCCGTTGCATTACAGAAAAAACAATCCCATCACCTGAACTCCCCCAGAAACCCAGGGAAAAACTCACTTTGACCATATTTAGACAATGTTTCACTGAAGCACAAGACATACACTATATTGCCAAAAGTATTCGCTCACCCATCCAAATAATCAGAATCAGGTGTTCCCATCACTTCCATGGCCACAGGTGTATAAAATCAAGCACCTAGGCATGCAGACTGCTTTTACAAACATTTGTGAAAGAATGGGTCGCTCTCAGGAGCTCAGTGAATTCCAGCATGGAACTGTGATAGGATGCCACCTGCGCAACAAATCCAGTCGTGAAATTTCCTCACTTCTAAATGTTCCACAGTCAACTGTCAGCTGTATTATAAGAAAGTGGAAGTGTTTGGGAACGACAGCAACTCAGCCACGAAGTGGTAGGCCATGTAAACTGACGGAGCGGGGTCAGCGGATGCTGAGGCACATAGTGCGAAGAGGTCACCAACTTTCTGCAGAGTCAATGGCTACAGACCTCCAAACTTCATGTGGCCTTCAGATTAGCTCCAGAACAGTGCGCAGAGAGCTTCATGGAATGGGTTTCCATGGCCGAGCAGCTGCATCCAAGCCATACATCACCAAGTGCAATGCAAAGCGCCTGATGCAGTGGTGTAAAGCACGCCACCACTGGACTCTAGAGCAGTGGAAGCGCATTCTCTGGAGTGACCAATTGCGCTTCTCCATCTGGCAATCTGATGGATGGGTCTGGGTTTGGCGGTTGCCAGGAGAACGATACTTGTTGGACTGCACTGTGCCAAGTGTAAAGTTTGGTGGAGGGGGGATTATGGTGTGGGGTTGTTTTTCAGGAGCTGGGCTTGGCCCCTTAGTTCCAGTGAAAGGAACTGTGAATGCTTCAGCATACCAAGACATTTTGGACAATTCCATGCTCCCAACTTTGTGGGAACAGTTTGGAGCTGGCCCCTTCCTCTTTCAACATGACTGTGCACCAGTGCACAAAGCAAGGTCCATAAAGACATGGATGACAGAGTCTGGTGTGGATGAACTGGACTGGCCTGCACAGAGTCCTGACCTCAACCCCATAGAACACCTTTGGGATGAATTAGAGCGGAGACTGAGAGCCAGGCCTTCTGTCCAACATCAGTGTGTGACCTCACAAATGCGCTTCTGGAAGAATGGTCAAAAATTCCCATGAACACACTCCTAAACCTTGTGGACAGCCTTCCCAGAAGAGTTGAAGCTGTTATAGCTGCAAAGGGTGGACCGGCGTCATATTGAACCCCGTAGACTAGGAATGGGATGTCACTTAAATTCATATGCGAGTCAAGGCAGGTAAGCAAATACTTTTGGCAATATAGTGTATCTGCTCATTGATGAAACCACCACATAGTTCCAAATATGCAAAATTGTAAAGCACTTAAAAAAACGTCAGTGATAACCAGAGGTGTAAGAAAATATCGGTTCCGCAATAGATCACAATATTTCACTTCCTGATACTGTATAGATATTAAAAAGTACTGTATTCATACTTTTTTAGTATTTATTCAAATGCAGACATGGTGGAGATTCATTTTTGTTTTTCTATTTTGTTTATTATGCTCTTTTATTTATATATTCACATGGGTATTTTGCTCTGTTGTTTGTATACTACAAAAGTAGTATTGTGATATTGCAGGTTATACATGTAGTTTTTTGAAATTGATGACAGTTATTTCAAGCATCCTAAAAGCACTTTTTACTGTCTGAAAGGCAAATGTTATTTTTTTTTATTTGGAATGCACAAAAATAATGTTCTGATGTTGGGTGATTCAGGGACTGAACACTATGCATTCTTTTCGCAAAAGAATACAAACATTTAAGAAGGATCTTAAGCTGTAGTGTCTGCAAAACATTATTTATTATGTGATTTTTGTGCTGGTAAAGGCACATGTTAATACTTTATTTATCCAAATCCTGCACTCTAAGTTTTTCCAGGAAATAATCTTTTAAAAAAGAAACAAAACAAAAAATATCGCCTTGTGATGAATTGTGATTTGTTTTGTATCGCCAAATTCTTGCCAAAACACACCCCTTGTGGTAACTGTCTTTTCTGGATCCTTCCTCTTCTCCATGGTGGCAAAGGAATCAGAGGTTTTCTATTTCTTTGGCTCAGGTGTTGTAGTCCCCGTCTTATAAAGGAAGGAAAGAACCCTGATAACAGACACTGACAGAGAAATGGGTTTGACCTTCACTCTCTGTGAAGTAGCTTTTATACAGGTCTCAGATTTTTGGCACAAAGATGGGGTTTATTATTATTATTATTGTTTTTCCTTTAAGGGGAGAGGGTGATTTTCTATCCTTTTGTTCATTTTGGTGTAACCTGTACAGTCCAGTGCAAGACTATCCCTCCTGGAGATCAGAGTCTTTGTAGTATGAAGAAGACGATGGCCCAGACAAACACAAGAAGACATGGTTATTTGAGAAATGTGGGTTAGGACAGTGTGATGCTTTTCACTTCTCTGCCCTTTTGATAATGGTCCCTGGAGAAAAGGTGTCAATCCTTTTGCCTTTTTTCAACATGGCTGGACGACATGCAAATCCAACATCTGCTGGTCGAAGCGTACCGAGGCCCTTATCTCTGATTCCTTTCTCCTTTTATGACTGCAGGCAAACTTGAATGAGCTCATGACTGATAGAGAAACACTTTCCTTTGTGATCGGGGACGTCGGATCAGTGCAAAAGGCATCTTTACAGCAGCTAGTGTTAGTTTGCGGTTTCCTGTTAGTCTTGCCAATTCTCATCCTCCCCGAAAATGACAACATGTAAGGGGACTTATTCCTCCCTGCATGATGGCTGAAGAAAAAGATTATAGATGAAGCGGATCATTTAGGTTATAATGTCAGAAAATGGTGTTATGTAACTTGCATTAAGCTTTTAAAATTTGTGCAAACAACTCTACAACGACAACCTCATAATATTGTGCATCTTAAAGCTTTAGGAGCAAAAAGGTTGTTTTTTTTTTTAGAACACTGTTTTACTCCTGGACATTTACTAAGGTTACGTCAGTACTTTTAGGAAATATTGTTCGAGTGTACTGCTGTGCTCCAGCTTAGATATAAAATCCAAATACCTCCTTTTCTTTCTTTTTTTTTTTAACGACATAACTATCGCTTCAGGGCTTTTGGACTGAATTTTGGGGGTGTTTACAAAAAATGACTTTAATTTTCCGTTCGGTTATTTAAAGCTACACTTAATGGCATCATCTAGTGCGCTCTGCAATTCAGGATAATCACCACACACACTGCTCTCCTCATACGTGGGTGTGTGTTGTTGTAACCTTCAACTCCTGTTTCTCCCACCTTTGTGTACAGTAGTTTGAGGTTGCACTAAGTTTACAGTTTTTTTTGTTTTGTTTTTTTCCCACAGACTGAATTTCTCAAGCATTTTATGGAACACTGTAGCTGTAGAAGTCATATGTGCAGTGGAGATGGTTGTCTGGATTGATTCTGTTGTCCACTTGAGATAAAGAGAGGATAAACCTAAACTTAGGTTATTTGTATATTCTTTTGTTTTCTCCAATTTTTTTAAATTGAGTTTTTATATTATAACAATCATCACTATACAATTTTAAAGGAGTGATGTTTTGCTTTTTAGCTTACTGGCTGACAGGCCGTAAGCTATTGTTGTCATGCGGCGTCCGTCGTCTGTCTGTTATCCGTTACAAAACTTTCAATCGTCTTCTTCTCCGAAACTACAATTCCGATTGACTTCAAACTTGGTGTACAGCTTCTTTATGATGATGTCAACAAAAGTTAGTGAAATTATTTGGATCCGGATCTGATTCTGGATTTGGTGCGACTTTGAAAAATTTCCCCATTGTAAGAGATAGGAAGTGGATCGATGCAATAAGTCAGTAAATATGAATGATATCAAGTTGAAATTTCTACAGTCCAGCCCTGATGGGGAGATGACCAAAACATAATGGCCACATGCTGATCAGGATCTTCTTCTGGATCCAGGATCTTGAGGAAAATTTAACATGGGCTCTTATGCGGAAAAAATTTCAATCGTCTTCTTCTCCCAAACTACAGTTCTGATTGACTTCAAACTTGGTATACAGCCTCTTTATGATGATGTCAACACAAGGTATTCAAATTATTTCCATGTGTGACTTTGAAAATTGTTCCCATTATAACAGATAGGAAGTGGATTGATACAATAAATCAGTAAGTATCAATGATATCAAGTTGGAATTTGAATTTTTTTTACAGATCTGATTGGAATATGACCAAAACATGGGCTATTTCTGTAATATAATAAATACACATAACTGGGTGATAATAAATGGCATCTGGATACATTTCCCAAAGCTTTGAATTTGGCCGGTAAGCTACAGGGTCATTGGTCCTATTTTTTTAAGTGGAGTTATGCATTTTAAAACATTTCCCTGTGGTCTATATAAACTGTAAATGCTATGTTTGGGTCTGAATTCTTCATTAATTAAACTCCACAGGTTCACCTTTAACCCTATTTCTGACTAATGACACCAGAAAGGTCATTTTGAGCACTGGCTCTTTAGATGCAAATGAGCCACTTCACGCCCCACCCCCTTCAGGTTGTTGGCTGAGCTGCTCTGTCCCGTTTAACCAACAATTGAACATTTTAGGTAATCGGCTTGAAGTTTGGACATATTTTCAGTATGTCTTGTATGTCAGTATGCAAGTCTTGACCTTGTATGTGCAAATGTTGTGACGTAACTAGTTATAGACGTAACAAATCAAGCAGGAATTGAAACAGGTTGTAGAAATCCACTCAAGTTTTGCCAAAATGAATATAAAGATAGCTTTGCAGTACCTGGAGGGTTCAAATTCAAACTTTTTGAACTGTTAGGGTCCACAAACACAAATAAATGTACCAAAGACTAATAAAAGGGGGTTTAGCAAAGATATGACCCCTTTAATAAACATAATCTCTTACAACATAGTTATTTAACCCCACTCTAACAGAGTTCCAACCCTAATGCACTTCATACTCCAACCAAAATATATAAACTCACACATCCAAAATAAATATATAAATAAATAGATATAATAAATAAAAAGAAAATATCCTTAGTTAGAATGAAGTTAGAATCTTTTCAATGTAAGATAAGACAGGCTGCCACATTGTATTGAATACTTGTGTGTTCTTACAGTTTTTTGTACTTATGTTTTTTTCCATGGATTTGACCTCTTGGCTGCTTGGTATAAATTCAACAAAACCCCATAGTACAGTGATATTTAGAGTTGGCATGCTTTACACTTAGTATTACGTTTGATTGTGCTTGTCTAATTCAGGATATGAGACTCTGCACTAACACAGGCTGTAAAGAAATATTTTTTGACATGTGATCTGAAAGAGCTTGGCGTCCACCCTGTCATTACCTTTGTCAGGAGGTATTGTGATCGCTTTGCTTTGTGTGTTTGCATGTGTGTTTGTTTGTTAGCAAGATAACTCAAAAAGTTATGGACGGATTTTCAGGAAATTTTCAGGAAATGATGATACTGGCACAAGGAAGAAATGATTAAATTTTGGTGGTGGGGGTGGCAGGGGTTGGGGGGCACGGGGGCCCACTGATCTGCTTGGCGGAGGTCTGCGCTCTCCGAGTGCTTTTCTTGTTCTGTATTAGAAACCCAACTGAGTCCTACCTTATCATCTTGAAACTGTTCATCATTGGCTGCTCTGGTGATTGGTGCCTCTGAACAGTAACAAATAACTCAGGTGTAAAGTGTAAGATAAAACATTGTATTATCTGCAAATTTTATGGTTTATGAATTAACACTGTCTCTCAAGTGCTTTTGACCTCACCTTAAAGGTAGGGTAGGAGATCTTGGAAAAACAGTTCGAGCAAGCTACATTTTGAAAATGCACAATTCAAACGTCCAAGCCCCTTTCTTCAGAC